>NC_132918.1:39938903-40168903 GCF_047675955.1 Chlorocebus sabaeus | reverse complement strand
GCGGGTCAAGACTCCATGTAGTGTTTCCTGAGACCTTCCTTTCTCACAGCCATTGAAGACATTGGGACTTGCTCTTCCAGTTAAAATCATGTTCAGAACTGCCTAGAGAGCATATTTTACAGATATTTACGTTTTAGGTAGCAATGAAACAATGACTTAATTTTTTCTCTTAAAAATCATTAAAAATTACTATTTTAGTGAAAAGAATGAAATCACATACCTATTTCAGGAAAAATATGTCCTAAATATTTGGTAGAGTTAAAACAATCATTTATTAGCTTTTTTTCTTAAACCTTACCCCATGACTCCCTCTGTACCCCACTCTCATCTTAATACCTTCCTCCCTTTATAGTTCTTTTAAATGTTGTTTTCCATGGTTGTGATTTAAGAAGCATGAAGCTAAGATGTTTTTATAGCACTTTTTTTTCAGTTATTAGGGATTCCTGGTGGGTCTTGTCAAGATATTTTCTGCTGTTGCTAGGATCTCAGAGATGAAGGGCTCTCAGAGGTAAACTAGGGAGGACTGTTATGAAAATTGGATGGTAGATTTTGACGCAACCCAGGGTAGTGTCTTCATACTCTTTCAAAGATAACTGGATTGCTCTTTACTTAAGGAGAGAATATATTTAATTAGAAAACAAGACTAATTCAGATTGTTTTTCTTTTTTCTTTTTCAAACTCTGCATGTGGCATTCAACTAATTCAGATTCTACAATAGAAAGGCAGAGTCTTCCAGCTCACCTGCCTGCACAGGAAGCCTCCAGCATTTGGTTGTAGCAGCTGAGTAGTGGTGACATCTAGGTCCATTTGAAGCCTGCAGAATGGGAGAAGCCATTGGCATCCAGTCAGAGACAATGATTGCACCGGGAGCCTGTAGCTTCTTTTCCCCCAAAACACAAAGCAGCAGTAACACGGGCTCTCCTAGTCACTGTTTCTCACTTGCACTTTTCCATCTCTCACAGGGAAAGCCTCTAGGACTGGGGTTGCAGAGGTGGATGCAGTTGGGGGAAGCGAGTAATAAGTGGTAAGAGAGAAGGTGCAGATGTCTCAAATGTTAGAATCCCTGTGTGTGTGCTCTGGGTAGATGCTGGGCTCAGTAGAGAAGCTCTTTGTTCTGTGTGACAAGGAATGCACTTGGCTCAGGGTGGTGACACATGACCACACCAGAGGGTGCTGGTTCAAGGCAGATATCAACAGATTGTCCAAATGGAAAACACCACTGTGGCCATTTCTTGGCTGCAGAAGGGCAGCTTCCACTGTTATGTCAGGGGCCATGGTCTCACCCTTGACAATATAAGGTCACGGTGGAATGTGGCTCCTGCTGTCACTTAGTGGGGAGTTGCTGCGTACTAGTATGTGAACTGTATGTGTTCTTGAACAAATCTATTCATGGAACTGGAGATTATGTCCTTCTGTGAATGAGACTTAAAGACTTGGGTCAAGCATGGTGAGTACCATCGTGGCATCAGATACAACTCAGGATAATGCTTCTCAAAGGGTGGTATGATTTTAGTTGGTATAGACTTGAACATTTCAGAATTTTAATAATGATATATTTATTTTAATACATTTCCCTTTAGCCTGGTACATGATTTAAAGGACATTAACGTTTAGGAAGAGGTTGATATTTAAATGTGTATTTTTTTTTAATATTAAGCGAATGATAACATACACCATAAAAATGTGATGGTGGTATATCAAAGACAAGCTTCAGGACCACTGCTGCAGGACTTGTAATTCTTCCCTCCTGAGAGTCCTCTATTTCTGACTCTCCAGAAGTTACCTTTCTTTCAAGGTTCAGAAGAAAGTCCATTTCTTTCCTGAAGCCTTCCCTGACCACCCTGTCAGCAGAGGGCCCTTTCTCCTCTGGAGTCCACAGAGACTCATTCTTTTTACATCTCATTTGGCACATCAGGTACCTCCTGGGACTTGCCCAGCATCTCTGTGTACACCCTAGTCTTTCCCAGCCTGGACTCTGCAGGAGGGCAGTGATATGTCTTCTCTTCTTTGTGCCTTCCATGGTGCCAAGAACAGAACTTTGCATATCATAGAGACAAAATACATATTTGAGGATATACCTTATTGTGGATCTAAATAATAAAATATATTTATTTATGAAACTTGTACAAACAAGCTTTGGTGTTGTCCACCAATATTTACAGCCACAAGAAGGAGAAACCTACTAGGGTACTGTAAGAACAGATTCAAACTTGACTGACGACATCCACTTGCCCAATAAGATGGCCAAATCAACTATAGGAAAGGACATGTCAACAAAAGGGAATCTACTAGAAAAAAACATTGCATTCATGTTTCCAATATGGAGATTTTTCAACACAAGGTTACATTGTTTATGTGATCCCAATCCTATAGAAAATACCTGTGCAAACATCTGTAGAATTTACCTTTCAAATGTTCTGGAGAAGATCAGGCTGTACAGAAACAGGATGACACCATGACTTCCTTGCCCTCTGAACTGTTTGGAAAACAAAAGAAAAGTATGTTGGTCTAAAAGCAACACAGACACGTATATTTGTGGGTATGACTTCAAGGATTTACAGGCTGACAGAATTTCCTTCCCCCTGGCTGCCGAAAGGATTGAGTGCCTCTGCCTCCCTAAGTCTTCCTCCTCTCAAATTTATTCTCTTTCCCTGCTTCATGCCTGTCAATGGCACTGTCATTCTCTTGGCCCTCACCTTATCTTTTTGTCCTGCACTTCTACCGTGTGATTCTCTTCAAACCTTGGCCAAGGTGTAGTATATCCTTTCTAGCCCACTTCACTGCTGCTCTTTGCTGCCCTTGGCTGCTGTCTCCTTATCCAGCCTCTTCTCTCCTCATGTCCTTCTCATTGCACCATTAAACTGAGGGGGAGCAGAGAGGCTTTGTAGAGCTTGCTTTGGAGTTATACACCTTGGTTCTACTGCTTTCTAACTCCTACTTACTAACTTCTTTGAGTTTCAATCTAATCCACAATCACAGATAAAAAGAACCTTTCTCCAGGTTTATTGCAAAAGTTAAATGATGTAATTAATTATTTGAACCTTCCTTGGTTCTTGGAATATGCTAGATCCACAGCAAAATTAATATATGTCCCTCTCTAATGCACTTCTCCCCTGTCTTTTCTTGGACAGGTTTCTTTTCTGCTTAGAATTTTCTGAAGGTGCCTTGCAATCTCTAGGATCGAATCTAAACTATTTAATAAACATTCAGGGGCTCTCATCAGTTGGTTTTATTTAGCTCAATGTCAACACTCTACTTGCTGACAAGTAGAGTAGCTTCCCTGGCTGGATTTCTAGGTGCAGAGTTAAAACATCTTTAAAGTCTTCTTTAGGAAGACTTTGCTAAAATGCCTATGCTTTTCCCTTTATGGATTAATTTATCCATTTTGCTATGTGTGACCTGACAGGGGCCAGGGCCCTCAGGTAGCAGAATAAATTCCAGTGCCATAGGAGCCAGATAGGTACTGAAATGAGTGAGAGAAATGGGGCAGGGTGGGGCCTGATGCAAATGGATGCTTTTATGTATAGATTTCCTATTGCTGCTGTAATAAAGTGTCACAGGCTTAAAACAACACGAATTTATTATCTCACAGTTCTGGAGGTTAGAAATCCAACATGGGTCTCACTGTGCTAAAATCAAAGTGCTCACAAACCTGTGTTCCTTCTGGAAGTTTTTGGGGTGATTCTCTTTCCTTTCCTTTTCCAGCTTCTAGAAGCCATCCTCATTCCTTGGCTAGTGGCCCCACATCACATAACCATCCTCCTTCTGCTTCCTTGGTCACATCTCTCTGACTCTCCTGCCTCCCCCTTTCCCTTATAAAGACCCTTTTGATTAATTGGGGCCATCTGGATAATCCAGGATAATGTCCCCCCCCCCGCCCCCCGCCCCAAGGTCTTTAACTTGATCATCTGCAAATCCCTTCAATCAGTTAGGTAACATACAGTAGTCTCCCTTATCCATGGGGGATAAGTTCCATTATCCAGTGGATGCCTCAAACTATGGATAGTACCAAATCCTGTATATATGATGTTTTTTCCTATATATACATACCTATATATACATACATTTCCTATATATACATATTTTTCCTATATATACATGAAAAAGTTTTACATTAGGCATGGTAATAGATTGACAACAATAATAATAGTGTAGAACATTTATAGCAATGTACTAGGAGCACTATTCTTGTGTTTGGGTGCCACTGTTAAGTAAAATAAGGGTTACTTGAACACAGGCATTGCAATACCACAACATGACTGTCTGATAACAGGGAAGGCCACTGAGTGACTAATGGGTATGGAGCGTCTACAATGTGGGTCCACTGGACAAAGGGATTATTCATGTCCTGGGTGGGATGGAGTGAGATGGCGAGATATTCCATCACACTGCTCAGAATAGCATGTAATTTAAAATGTATGAATTACTTATTTCTGGAATATTCTATTTAACATTTTTGGACCACGGGTGACCAGGGTAATGGAAAGAGCAGAAAGCAACACCAAGAATAAAGATGGACTACTGTATTAATATGTTTCTGGGATTAGGATATGGACATCATTCAGTCTATCAAAACTTGTCTAATGAGGGTAGCTGCCTCTTATGTCAGCTAATTGAGGACATGCAAGAATATAGACCCTGTGTTGCCAGATTTTCTGATTTTTTGATAAAAGTCAAAAATCTAGGTTTTTATGTGGAATTTCTTGAATACTTCTGACATTCAATGACTCAAATTTGTAAAAAGCAACACTGTGGGCTAATGCTGCTGATCTCATATGACAGGTGTGTTTGTTTCCTGGGGTTGCTATAAAAGGTTACAGGAAATCGGATGGTTTAAAACAATAGGAATGTATTCTCTCACAGTTTGGGAAGCTAGAAGTCTGAAACCAAGGTGTAAGAGTAGGGCCATGCTCTCTCTGAAGGCCCTCGGGGAGAATCCTTCCTTGCATCTTCCTGGTTTCTGGTGGTTGCCGGCGTTCCTTGGCTTGGAGAAGCATCACTCTGGTCTCAGCTTCCATTATCACATGGTGCTCTTCCTGTGTGTCAGTGTTCAAATTTTTCCTTTTCTTATAAAGATACCAGTCACTGGATTAGGGCCCAACCTAATTGAGTATGGCCTCATCTCAACTTGATTACATCTAAAAGACCTTATTTTCAATAAGATCCATATTCACAAGTACCAGGGTAGGGGGTTAGAACGTCAACATATCATTTTGGGGGGACACAATTCAACCCATAACAAAAGATTTGCTGCTCATCGGTAGCCCTCAGACCTCTAGCTTGAGATCTCTGCCAAATGGAGCGAGACACAAGATTGATGCATTTTGATAGTGAGGTGGTTTGGTAAAGTTCTGGATGGGGTGCTGATCACAATGTGCGGCCCTATCTATCTAGGGGAGCTCCTTGAGAGGAATATATATATACCATGAAGTTCCCCTCACTCAGGAAATGGTATCAGCCCTTCCCCAGTGTGGCTAAGGTAATGTTTAGCCCTCATGCCAAGCCCATCTGTGTTGCAGAGTCCACTTCTGTGTAGGGCCTGGATTATTCCAGCTCAAGCTCAACCCTTAGTCTTTGACTAGGAAAGCCTGTGTATAACTTCAGCTCTGATCCTCTGATCTCAAGGGTGGCTACGTTTAAGAATTTCTTGCAGATGTGGGTTGGGAGGGGGTTCTTCCTATGGAGTCAGACTCTCCCAGATTTGGGTTGAGATGGAAGACAGAGAGGGAGGGGTTTGCCTCTTTTTGCTGAAAGGGTCATTTCTTTTTTTTTTTTTTTTTTTTGAGACGGAGTCTCGCTCTGTCACCCAGACTGGAGTGCAGTGGCCGGATCTCAGCTCACTGCAAGCTCCACCTCCCAGGTTTACGCCATTCTCCTGCCTCAGCCTCCCGAGTAGCTGGGACTACAGGCGCCCGCCACCTCGCCCGGCTAGTTTTTTGTATTTTTTGTATACAGGGTTTCACCAGGTTAGCCAGGATGGTCTCGATCTCCTGACCTCGTGATCCGCCCGTCTCGGCCTCCCAAAGTGCTGGGATTACAGGCTTGAGCCACCGCGCCCGGCCATTGAAAGGGTCATTTCTTAAATGGATCCTCTATATCTGTGTAATCCCATTCAGTGTCTCCTGCCCACAACAAAGAATCCCTAAGCAGGCTTCTAGCTCAACATTTCATGTCAGGTACTTAAAATCTATCATACAGGTTTTACTAGGTTCATATTACTGCTGTAACAAATTACCATAAATTTAATAGCTTAAACACTACAGATTTATGATCTTACAGTTCTAGAAGTCAGAAGTTTGAAATGGGTTTTAATGAGCTAAAATCAAGATGTCAGCAGGGCAGCTTTCCTTCTAGCAACGCTAGAGAAGAATCTGTTTCCTAGTCCTTACCAGTTTCTAAAGGCCCTGCCCACATTCCTTGGCTCATGGCTCTCCTCTTCCATCATCAAAGCGGATTCAAGCCAGCAATGGCAGGGGGCACTCTTCTCCTAACACTTCTCTCTGACTTCCTCTTTTGCTTCCTCTTCTATATTAATGACCTTTGTGATTCCACCGGGCCCACCTGGGTCATCCAGGATCCTTCCCCTATTTTAAAGTCAGCTGACTAACAACCTTAATTCCGCTTTGCCATGTAATGTAACTTATTCACAAGTTCTGGGTATAGAGTTTGGACGTCTTTAGGGAGACTAGTCCTCTGCCTATCACACAAGTTAACAACAGACCTACGAGATCACATTTCCCTGCTCCGTGCAATGAACAGTTGTATCACTTCATGGTTATCCTGCTAATTGCCCTCTGCTTTCACATTGTAGGTTTCTGATTTTTCAGAAAATCAGCTCTTATTTCTTTCTCCACAGAGGATTCTTAAAAATGTCTTTCATTTTCTATCATCACTGCACCCTTCTTTGTCCCCTTTCCACCCTGGGGGTAGGGAAGAATCATTGCAGTGGAGGACACTGTATGGAAGGTGCTTATAGACAGGTGAAACAGGACCACCTTTTCAAGAAGCCACTTACTTGGAGTCCATGTGAATGGTCATTTTGGCAGCTTAAACAAGAACGTTATTTTATTTTATTTGCTCACCATTTTTGTTTTCTATTCATTAGAAGAGACAGGCCTGCTTTAACATTCTCTCTTGCTGCAAAAGAAATACTGGTATATACTCTCTGAAGTATTATTCTCTGGTCTTGATAAACCAAAGAAAAGATGCATTTGTGAGTGGGTCTGTGTGTGATCTGGCCTCTTTTTAGGTTATGAGGAGGAAGAGGCAGATATTTTTTGTGCTCTAATTCTGCCCTTTCTTGGCCCTCAAAATGACCTGGTTTTCTTAACAGGCATCATTAGAAACAGACTTTATAAAAGGAAGAGGATCCCTGTAAGATCAGGTAACGTAAAGGAATTATCTCAACACTTAAACACTTACACATTGTAAGTGATCATAGATGAATTTCTCAGCGTCTTCTTTCTCTAAAAATTCAAACAGCTGGAGCTATAAATCAGGAACAGAAGATAAAAATGAAAAGGAAGATGAAAGTTACATCTAAGAGATGTCAACTCACTGTTATTACTGCAAGTAGGTTTTTTGTTTCATTGCATAATCACATTACTAAAAACTGACATATTATCTTACACAAGGCCATGCAAAACATACACAGTGAAACTGGGTAGCTACCAGCATCACTTTTACATTCCTCAGTTTAAAATCATGTAATATCTTGAGCAGTAAAACTAGAAAGAGGTTTTCTCCTAATAGGTGAAATTTAGCTGTCTTTCAGACAGTGGATATGGAAATACCATTTATGATTATTTCAGATGGGAGATATCCTTGATCCTGGTGAATTCCAGAAGGAGGAATTTACAATAGGACTCTCTGTTTTGTCTGCTTGGATCACTTATAGCCCTTGGTACCTGCCTCTTTGGAAGGCACCTCCGGTCACATCAGGAGCATGGATGGGGTCCCACATGCGTATCCATGGTAAGTCTATTACATGTTCAGGCTTCATTGGCCTTTCATCTGCCAGGACAGGGAGGACTGCACTTACTCGCTCAGTGAAATTGTCCACAGAGTAGTCCGGAGTCGACGCTATGTAAGTGTCGTCAGAGACAAGACAGATGGTGGCCTTCTGAGCTGCTCCTGCAGCCCACAGGATGCCAGCAAGCGCTGCAGCCAGGGCTTGCTCCTGCTCCTTCTTGCTTATTTCACATAAGCTATAATGCAGAAGGCAGGAGTAGGAAACCATTGGAATGAACATCACCTAGCTACAGAGATGTGAAGTAATTTGCTCCTGGTCATTCATCTTCAAAGTCAGAGAGCAGTGACTTATACCCAGCTCACCTGGTTCCCAAGTTCCTCCCCTTGACTTTTATACTGCATTGAATACACTGAGGGTCTGTGTAGCCTTCCCAAGAAGTGGGAGCCAGTCTTTACACAGTGGGAGACCTTTACTCTGCTTATTTTTTAAATACTTAACATTGAGAACTGTAGTCTTTATAAAGAAACACGTGATAAAGATTGATTTATTAACTCAGCAATGATTTATACAATCCATCTAGCTCTGTGGTGATACAGAAATGAGTAACAAAAAGTTGGGAGCTGTGGCTCATGCTTGTAATCCCAGTACTCTGGGAGGCTGAGGCAGGTGGATAACTTGAGGTTAGGAGTTTAAGACCAGCCTGGCCAACATGGCGAAACCCCATCTCTACTAAAAATACAAAAATTAGCCGGGCGAGGTGGCAGGCACCTGTAGTCCCAGCTTCTCGGGAGGCTGAGGCAGGAGAATGGTTTGAACCCGGCAGTCAGAGGTTGCAGTGAGCTGAGATCACGCCATTGCACTCCAGCCTGGGTGACAGAGTGAGACTCCATCTCAGGAAAAAAAAAAAAAAAAAAAAAAAAAGAGTCAAGGAGCCTAATACTCCAAAACCATATTGCAAGATAGAATGAGAATAACAGAGTGCTATGAGAAAACATGGGAAGTAGAGACATTGTGACTGGGGGCTCAGGAAGGCTTTGTGCAGCGTGTCTACAGACGTAGTTACTTGTTCACATTTGTTTAATATTTGCCATAGGCCAGGTACAGTGCTGTGCTAAGTGCCTTACCTTTATGTGGCAAATGTATGTGTTCCATTTGAATTCCCTGTGATTCATTTTACTTAGGAGATGGACTCATCCCCCAGCTACTTTGGGTACTGTGGCTCCCCCTTTTCTACTTTCTCTGAAGGATGGAAGCCACCTTGCCCAGAAGTGACCAGGAGTTATGCCTCCTCCCTAAGGATGGCCCACAGCCAGTGCCTCATTGGAGCAAGAGGTACAGAAGGCCTGCTCCTTCATCTGAAGAGGGGCAGGCTCCGCAGTGCAATCCATGCACCCGAGCTCCCATGGCATCAGACTGACATTGCTGGAAGCCACAGTCTTCCTCAGCTTCCCCTTCCCTGTCCTGCTTCCCTCACTCCCTTATGGTTTTCTCTCCCAAGGGCACTCCCTTAATAAATCACTTGTGTTAAGTATCCCCATCATGGGCTCTGCTTCTGGGGAAACTGGCAGTTCACAGTCTTAGAATATATTATACATTTAGTTCGTCCTTGAGGGTAATAACTTTACCCGCCTGAGGGCAGAAGTATTTATATTTCCTCTAATATCTAGCATACGGCTTTGCACATGACAGGGGTTTGTTAACTTCTAAGAATAAAGTAATTTGAATAAACTTGAGCTGACCTTTAAAAATAGACAAAAACCAAACATCATACCTTATCAGCCTGGTTAAATGGAGGATTGGTCAGGCACAGTGGCTCACACCTGTAATCCCAGCACTTTGGGAGGCCGAGGCAGGCTGATCACCTGAGGTCAGGAGTTTGAGACCAGCCTGGCTAACATGGTGAAACCCTGTCTCGACTAAAAAAGAAAAGAAAAAAAAAATTAGCCACGTGTGGTGGCAGGTGCCTGTAATCCCAGCTACTCAGGAGGCTGAGGCAGGAGAATCACTTGAACCTGGGAGGCAGAGGTTGCAGTGAGCCAAGATCATGCCATTGCACTCCAGCCTGGGGAACAAGAGCCTTCATTGCCAAAAAAAAAAAAAAAAAAAAAAAAAAAAAAAGGAGGATTGATCGCTTATCGGATTTTTATATCATCCCTTTGTTCTTCCCTAATTATTAGGTTAGCGCTTTCCATCAAATATGGACAAGTAGGTCCACCTGAGACCTGGTGCTTAATTCTACCTAACAGCATGGTCTGCAGTAGAGCATAAAGCCTGTCAACATTATCTCTGCAACTGAACATTCAGAATGACGCCAGCAGAGCCCTTCCCAGTAGCGGAATCCAGCCTCTGTGGGACAGACAGGGCCATTTCTGTCTTAGGAGGTAGATTTCCTTTCTGTGACAACCTGAATTTTTCAGTTATGATTATTTAGCATGTAAAGATTCTAGTGAAATGGGTAATTCAAGTACTTCTCACAGTCCTCTTACCTGCCAAAGTTACAGTCTTTTCCTTTCCTGGTAAACAACAAGTATTTGATGATGGATCCTTGCACAGCCATCAGGATGCTTCGGGCCCCTCCCTGAAATGAGGAGAATGAATGATGAGGTGAAGAACTCTTGGAAATCAATGTTATCTATTCTTCTCTGCAGGCTTTTCCCTCCTGGTATCCCCTCGAGCTTTGTGAAGGGACACCATGCTATATTTGTGCCACTCCTCCCTGTGGCCGTGGCTGGTGCTGTGGCTGGGCTAGATTCTGCAATGCCTAGCATCTTTGTGGAGACCTGTGGACTGGTGACTGGGGATGTATGTCTTCCTCCATCCTGCCTTCACCTTGTCCCTGCTTCATATCAGTTTTTTTTTTTTTTTTTTTTTTTTTTTTAGGCACAGTCTTGCTCCGTCTCCCACGCTGGAGTACAGTGGCCTGCCCTTGTCTCACTGCAATTTCTGCCCCCCAGGTTCAAGCAATTCTCCTACCTCAGCCTCCCGAGTCGCTGGGATTACAGGCGTGCACCACCACACCCAGCTAATTTTTGTATTTTTAGAAGAGACATGGTTTTGCCATGTTGGCCAGGCTGGTCTGGAACTCCTGACTTCAGGTGATCCACCCGCCTCAGCCTCCCAAACTGCTGGGATTACAGGTGTGAGCCACCGCACCTGGCCCATATCAGATTTTCAGGTTTGTTACAAAGTAATTTTAAATAGTCTATTATCATTTAAGGTTAAACTTTATAAATATATTTCTGCATATGATTATAATGAAAACATGCATTTACATGGATGTGGACAGGAAGGATATATGGATAAGGAACATGGGATTAAGATTTTTTAAAATTATAAACTGTCTACTACCTTTCCCACTTCCAAAGTGAAAGCTAGTTCAGAAGAAGGATCATGGAACCTGAAACAGGCCTTTTTCCAGTTATAGCTGAAGACATGGATTGTGTTTCCAAACAGGATCTGCCGCAGCTTCTGAAAAGAGGGAAAAGAAATGATTCAAACAAAGAGAATTCTTCCTAGACATATTCCTCATGGTGGGGTCAAGGAGGTGGGCCTCGTTCCCTTCTACATTCAGGTTTACATATTACTCTAGTCCCCGGTTTTAACTGTCTGAAGTCCAGAGCAGAAGACACTAGACAACCTTTGTCCCTCGTGTCTCTCCTTCCTTTTCCAGCCATCTACCTTGTAGTTCACCGTGGCTGCTCTGTGCCTACAGCTCTTGCCCCATAGCCATGACTTGTAACCCCTGCCTCTCCCATCTTTGGGCTTTTGTCTCTCACTCCAGAAAAAAGGAACAGGCAGGATCTCATGTTTCCAGCCTGGTACAGTAGCGATTTAAACAAGCATTCTCTCAGTCCCAGGGTCTTTGAGGTTTTCCTATACTCTGCAGCACATTGAGATTCCAGAGGATGTTTTACAACTTTCCAGAAAAATGGGAACAAGACTTTATAAACCAAATGTATGAAAAAAACAGAATCTATTCAAAATCAAAGACTGATTGATCATTTGGCATGTACTAAATGCACGGTCTTGTGTGGGATATAGTTATGTAAAAAGTCTGATACCCCACAGCTATGTACAAGACAGAACATGTGACTTTCCATAGGATAAGTGAAAAGTACTATGAGAAAACAGAGGAGACAGAACTTCTGACTGAAGTACTCAGGAAGGCTTCATGGAAGAGCTGGCATTTGAATGAGGCTGGTCAATGGCATCTAGCATTTACTGAGCATTTTCTATGCACCAAGCACTAGGATAAGTACTTCCCATTTATTCCCTTCATTTAATTTTATGAGGTAGGTGCTGTTATCCAGCTTTTATCCAGATGAGGGAACCGAAGGCCAAAGAAGTTAGAGGATTTGCCTTTGTTCACCCAGTTAGTAGACACAGCAGGGTTTTTACCCATTCTCTTAACACCTGCCCTACTTTAATCATGTATGTGTCATCTTTATGATTTCTATCATTTTGGTGTACCAATCATTATCTAATTAATACTTGAGGAGGCTGACGATAGGACCCCAGTCTCTTCTAGCTTGTAGGATTTCTGCTGAGAAATCTGCTGTTAATATGAGAGGTTTTCCTTCATAGGTTACCTGGTGCTTTGGTCTCACAGCTCATTTTGTTTTGAGACAGAGTCTCGTTCTGCTGCCCAGGCTGGAGTACAGTGTCATGATCTTGGCTCACTGCAACCTCAGCCTCTGGGTTCAAGTGATTCTCCTGCCTCAACCTCCTGAGTAGCTGGGATTACAGGTGTGTGCCACCACACCTGGCTCATTTTTGTGTTTTTAGTAGAGACAGGGTTTCGCGATGTTGGCCAGGCTGTTCTTGAACTACTGACCTCAGGTGATCTGCCTGTCTTAGCTTCCCAAAGTGCTGGGATTACAGGCGTGAGCCACCACACCTGGCCTTGTCTTACAGCTCTTAAGATTCTTTCCTTCATCTTAACTTGAGACAACCTGATGACAATGTGCCTAGGTGATGCTTTTTTTGCAATGAATTTCCCAGGTATTTGTGTTTCTTGCATTTGGATGTCTAGATCTCTAGCAAGACTGGGGAAATTTTCCTCTATTATTCCCCCAAATATGTTTTCCAAACTTCTAGATTTCTCTTCTTTCTCAGGAATGTTGATTATTCTCAGGGTTGGTCTTAACATAATCCCAGACTTCTTGGAGGCTTTGTTCATATTCTCGGATTCTTTTTCTTTGTCTTTGTTGGATTGGGTTAATTTGAAGACCTTGTCTTCGAGAGCTGAAGACATCGTCTACTTGTTCAATTCTATTGCTGAGACTTTCCAGAGCATTTTGCATTTCTAGAAGTGTGTCCGTTGTTTCTTGAAGTTTTGATTGTTTTTTATTTATGTGATCTATTTCCTTGAATATTTCTCCCTTCACTTCTTGTATCATTTTTTGGATTTCCTTATATTGGGCTTTGCTTTTCTCTGGTGCCTCTCTGATTAGCTTAATAACCAACCTCCTGAATCCTTTTTCAGGTAAATCAGGAATTTATTCTCATTTTGGGTCCATTGCTGGTGAGCTACTGTGATTTTTTTTTGGGGGGGGGGGCGGGTGTTAAAAAACCTTGTTTTGTCATATTAACAGAGTCGATTTTCTGGTTCCTTCTCATTTGGGTAGACTCTGTCAGAAGGAAGGTCTAGGGCTGAAGGCTGTTGTTCAGATTCTTTTGTCCCACAGGGTGTTCCCTTGATGTAGTACTCTCCCCTTTTCCTATGGATGTGGCTTCCTGAGAGCTGCAGTGATTCTTATTTCTCTTGCCACCCAGCAAGTCTACCAGGCTCCTGGCCAGTATTGAGGGTTGCCTGCACAAAAGTCCTGTGACGTGAACTGTCTGTGGGTGTCTCAGCCGTGGACACCAGCACCTGTTCTAGTGGAGGTGGCAGGGGGGTGAAATCTCTCATTAATACTTTTCACTAGCTTGGGACATATTTTATAACTTAGAAACTATTTATTTAAGAAGGACACTTTATATAACTTCCTTAAATGGAAATCAAAATCATTTGCCACACATGATAAAAATATAATGAAAATAAAACAATGTTATAAATTACAGCTAGAAACTGCTGCCTGTGAAAGCTGTGACCGGGCCTTGTACTCTTAATAATTTAAAAGGGAGGTAAGAAGAATTAAAGAGGTGTGAATGTGTACTGCTCTTTACTGTACTGTCCTTCTCTCTGACCTGTCAGAGTGGAGAAGGGGATCACTTTCTCACTAAGTAACTCAATGATATGTAACACGTTACTTAATGCCATATCCCTAGAAGCACCAGATATCCCCCTGTTCCAGCACAGACACACATCTCACACTCTGGAACATGCCACACACCAGCCTGTTACCTGTAACAGAGGGGAGGCTGGCCAGACAGAAAGATCTGCAAACGTGCACACATCAGTACCTGGGGTGTCCTTGGATGAGGAGTAAGTGTTCAATGTGACTGGAACTCTGTGTGTGTGTGTGTGTGTGTGTGTGTGTGTAGGCCAAGGGGTAGGAAGAAAAGTAGAAGCTCAGATTGCAAAGCACCCTGGGCCTGACCCTGGATGACTTTGAATATCATATTCAGGCACTTGCAGCCATTCAAAGAATGTGGACAAACGGAACATGGAGCTCAATAGGCCCAGAGCTGAGGTGCCTCTTCCCAGCTGTGCATGGAGCAGGCCCCAAGAGCAGGCTCTACTGGTTTCTAAAAAGGAAAGACGCAGGAGAAGCATGCATCTATAACATTCTTCCTATGTTGGCCCAGGGGCTGGTTTAAGGTTAGAATTTATTTCCTGGCCATCTCTACTTCCACCCTCAAAAGAAAAGGTTGTCTCTATCAAGAAAAGGGGGCAGGTGCATTTCAGGGTGAGCAAGGACCCACTTGAAGAAAAACTATGTGTTCTGTGTCTCAATGCAACAGCACTTCAAGGAGAGACAGCGAACAGTCACACAGGCTGCTCTGGAAGACACAGACTTAGTGTGTGCTATGGCCAAAGAGAACCCTAGACCCAGAACATCCCCAGGACAGGCATTGAAAATGAATAGAAAATGTATCCCTGACATTGAGATTGCACAGCACAGAAAGACTGCTCCCGACTCAGGGGCAAAGAAGCCCCAGTTCTGCTCCTTATGGACCATGTGAACTTGGACAAATTACTGAACCTCTCTAGACTTAATTTATTTATCCAGAAATGGGGTAACCCCTGCTTGGTCCACATCCTGGCTATTATTGAAAGAGAAGCATGGCAAAGGGCTTTGGGAACCATAAGTGCTAAGTAAATGTAGGGTGTTATTACCTTTGTGAAAACACAGCCTGTCTACACGGGAACATCTTGTGCCGTATGGAAGAAAGTCCCAACACAGATGGAAAAAGACCAGAGACTGGCAGCAATAAGAGAGGAAAAGCTGTGTATAAATGTGGAAGATTAAGACCGTTGAGACTAAGAAGGCTTAGATTTTAAATTCAATTTTAAAAGTTCTGCAAGCCAAACCACACTCTTGTTTCTGTTGCCAGTTCCCACCTCCAACTTAGAAGCTTCTCTCTCCAACTGTCCCTCTGAGGAGGCCTAAGAACAGAGAAGCCACAGGTCTCTCTGGCCAGGCCCTATTGGCCAGTGTGACAAAGATGACCCAACTTACTTGTGTAAAATTTACTTTCAAATATCAGATATTATTTATAATGAGATTAACCTGACACATAATTACATGTGCTGTTGTGCTGTCTAGTAACTAGAAACAGATGGTAAATGGTCCTCATAAGTGGCTGCCATGATTATTATTAACATAATCAAACATGGTTTATAGTTTTTCTCTTTGTGCATTGCCAGTATTCTATATTTGGGAAGAATTCCTTTCTTTCCTGGCACTTTGTTCCATTTGATTGCTATGATGACAGTGATGGTGATCATAATTTACACACACACATTTTATACACACATTCAAAGATAGAGGCCCTGAATCACTCTTTCCAACAGGTTTCATGTTCTTACCCTGACTGCCTTGTACTTTGTCCCTGGGTTTAGAGCGTCCCTGTGACCACCTGCCCACCCCTAACTTGAGGTAGACTAATCCACTTTAAAGCTCCTTCCCTAAATCTCGTCTTGCCTTAGGAATTACTAGACCATCATGGAATCAGAGATTCCAAGATGTTCTAAGGAGACATTTCTATCCTAGACCAACTAACAGAGTAGTGGACTCTTGGTTCCATCATGTTCACCATCAATTTCTTAGCAACTGGCATACTGCCTAGTATGTAGTAGGCTCAAAATAGCTATTTGTTGAATTTTTAAAATTCTAATTTGACTCTTTCATTTTACAGTGAAAGGACTAGAGGCCTAGATCAGCTAAGTGGCACATGCAAGGTCACGTATATAGTAAATGACAGTGCCAGGACCCAAATGCAAGCCTTTCAACTTGTACCAGCCAGCGTCCCAGCAGGAAACAGATGGCATTCTCAAGTCAGATAATTAATTTGAGGAACATTTAAGACAGCGACTATTTATAAAGATGTGGGCTGGGTGTGGTGACACCACAATGGCTAATGCAGTGTCCCAGCAACAGTGGGAAGTCATTATGACCCCCAGACCTGAAGGAGCACACAAAGGAATGGTGACTTGAACCAGAAAGGAGAGAGTCCTGGGGAAGGGACTGCCATGAGAGGAGAGGGACTCAGTTAGCCACAAGCAACCCGACTTCTCTTCCCTTCCCTCCCTTCAGTTTACTTTCAGGGCTCACCATTGCTCAAACTCAACAGGAAGCCAAAGGAGGAGGGCACCCTGCTGATGGAGGTCAGTCTTGCTACAGGTCAACCTCTCTACTGGGCAGAGAGTAGGTTGAAGAAGAGTGGACCATGCATCTGGAGGGGCACACGAAGGACACCCCTACTCTAGCCTGAGGTGCACTAGAGGATTATCCAGAGGCACTGAATTAATTAATTCGCACCTATCAAGACCCATCTATGAGCTAGACTTTATGGGAGTTCACCAGGCTGTGCTTCTTTCTCCCATAAAGCACACCCTGCCTATTATCCCATTTTAGAGCTTCATTCATTCGAGTCTCTCCAGAATACTTTGGTCTCTTGGTATTACATTTTTACTATGATTCTTCTGGATGATATTGCAGCTACAGAAATGTGTTCAAGGCTGAGTCCAGAAAAGGGCCTGGGAGTGGGAGAGGGTGCAAAACTGCCCTGGAGAAAAGGAAGATCATTAGGTGGGGCTGGTGGAAGAGCCTAGAGACAATGCTCATCTTTCCCACGATTTCACCTGAGCCAGCAGCCTTGGCCAGAGTTTGTTCCACCACATATGTTCAAAGATATCAGGTTAGGGGAAGGAAGAAAGCTGTAGTATCGGAAAGAGGGCAGCAAAAGGTGAGAAACAGGAGAGTTAAGGAAAGCAAAGGTGCGTAGGGTGCTTTACCCTACCCCCACTTTCAGAGAAGATTCCCAGCAAAGAGACAGTGTGTGCCAATGTCAGGAAATGCCATGCATCCCTAATCCAAACAGAGAAGAGAAAAGAATAGCAGAATGACAGCAAAAGGCATTCTGGAGTGGTATTAGGATTCAATAGCTCTGACAATTTGCCAGGTGGCTGCACTGCTGAAACATCGATTAGAATTGGTCAAGCTTCCAAACTGCCTCCCTAGAACAAGCATATTTAGAATCCCAAGCTCGTCATCCTGAATTCCCAGGATGTGTTTAATTAATTCTACTGCTATTTCAAGGACTCACGATCATCTGGCCCATATAATGGGAATAAATCCAAATTTATTTTTTTTAAAGAAAAATCAATTATCTCTATTTCTGGGACTTTCTTAACACTCCATCAACTTCATTTCTAAATCTTTTGTCTCCCATCCTTTTCCAAAGGGAGCACATTACCTTGGCGTAGTCACAGGGCGGTCCCCAGTTGCATCCTGTTTGTGTTTGTAGGTAAGTGGGAATTTTCAGACTGAGAGTTTTTCACCTCCCCAACACAGAGAAAGATGAGAAGATTTTGCAAACATCTGTGAATGCTTTTTCTAATTTTAAAATTTGTGTGTGTGTTTAAAAAATGGTATATTCATGTGGTTCAAAATCCAGAGAGACAAAAAAGGTATGCAGTGAAGACGCCCTGCCATCCCGTGTCTCCCTTGTACCCACTGTTGTGTTTTAGGAAGCCTTCTGCAATTACTTCTTTTACAGGCAAGTATCAATATAGAATCATAATTGTCTCTCATTTTCACATAAAAGGTAGCCTATTTTTCAGATACATGTACATTTTAAAGTGACATCCTCCAAAGAAATTCATTGCAGAAGCCAAGAATACATTTTTTATTAAAGTTTTTCATTAAAAACATTTCCTTGTCAAGTAAAATGCAGATAGTTGCTCTAATTTCTGGTCTATACCACAGTGTAGGCAGCAGAATCACTGAGGCCTGGGGGCCCTGGCAGGATTACATATTATCTGTCTTCATTGCTTGAAAGGACAGCGATTAAGTTAAGGCTCCATCCAGAGGCTTCAAGGCCACTGAGCTGAGTGCAGTGTTCCGGGAGCTCTGCGGACCTGCCCATCTTCCTGTGACTTCAGGCATTTGAACAAAAAGAGGGAAGCAAGGTGGATTGAGGCAGATAGATTTTCTTTCTTTTTTTTTTTTTTTTGACAGAGTCTCACTCGGTTGCCCAGGCTAGAGTACAGTTGTGGGATCCCGGCTCACTGCAACCCCTGCCTCCTTGGTTCAAGTGATTCTCCTGCCTCAGACTCCTGAGTAGCTGGGACTACAGGCATGTGCCACCATGCCTGGCTAATTTTTGTATTTTTAGTAGAGATGGGGTTTTGCCATGTTGGCCAGGCTGGTCTTGAACTCCTGGCCTCAAGCAATCCACCTGCCTCAGCCTCCCAAAGTGCTGGGATTCCAGGTGTGAGCCACCATGCCCAGCTGGGGCAGATAGATTTTCGACAACAAGAAAGAGCAAGTGAGGCCTCCCAGTGCATCTGTACTCCAAGTGTGACGGTGGAGAAAGTTGTTCCGTGAAGCCTGGGAGGTTCTGTATGATAAAAAGGAATCCAGGGGCTGTGTGGTCCCTGCATCTGATTGTGTCCTGTCTCAGGGAGCTTAAGGAAAGGTTATATCGAAGCTGGAAATACCGTAGTCAAGGTCACCAGCTTTCATGCTGAAAAAGCAGATGGAGACTCTGTGTTAGGCTTCATGTGGTTTCCCCGGAAAGGGTTTTAGTACTCATGCATCCTCTCAGCTGGGATCTTGTGTGCAGTGTACAAACTGTGCAACTCAATGTACATGGCAGGCCTGACTGCAGGGCCAATGTTGCTGGTCTTTGCCCAGATGCCTAGGCTGGTCCTGGGTTGTTTCTACAAACATGCATGTGTGGCAGCACGTCCTCAGGAAGGAGGTCCCTCTTCCAACTCTCATTCTTAAGGCCCTGAGTTGAGGTCCCTGCCTGAGCTTCTAGGATGTAATGTGGAGGTTTAGGAGATAGGTTGATCATGGGGAAATTGTCTTGAGAAGCCCCGAGTTTCATTATGATTTCAAGGGCTACACTGGAGGGCAATCCAATGGGAGGGGCATCTTAGTCTCTCTGGTACTTTTGCCTTGGCTTGACTGTTGCCTCTGCTTCCCCAGTTTCCAATGGCATCTTTTTGACCATGACATCTGGTCCTTTTGGACATTTGCCAAGGCATTGCCTCCAGCTTTGGCCTATTTGACTCAATGAGATGCCTTTAGTTTTGCCTCCTGGCTGGATCTCTGCCTCAGCCCCTGGCCTCCACCCTGGTGAAGTCTTGAATTGAGCAAATGGTCCTGGGACCAGTAGCTTACAGATCCTGGTGATTTGGATCCTGAAATGTCATGTTCTTTTCTTTTCTTTCTTTTTTTTTTTTTTTTGACACAGAGTCTTGCTCTGTCGCCCAGGCTGGAGTGCAGTGGCACGAACTTGGCTCACTGCAAGCTCCACCTCCCAGGTTCACGCCGTTCTCCTGCCTGAGCCTCCTGAGTAGCTGGGACTACAGGCGCCCACCACCACGCCCAGCTAATTTTTTCTATTTTTTAGTAGAGACGGGGTTTCACCGTGTTAGCCAGGATGGTCTCGATCTCCTGACCTCGTGATCCGCCCGCCTCAGCCTCCTGAAGTGCTGGGATAACAGGCGTAAGCCACTGCACCCGGCCACTATGTCATGTTCTTTTCAAATCTGCATATTAATTGGTAACCCCAGAAAACTTGCTTCTTTCTTGAGATTAGCTACTTGCCCAGGACAGGGCCTGGCAAGTTCCCCCAGCTCTCTCCTTCCTGCATGCATACAGGCGGGGTACTTTCTTACACATCTACATTGCCTTATGCATTTGCAGCACTCCACAGTCTGCCACTTAGACAGTCTATCCTATCCTACCTTCTATAGTGAGTTATTTGAATGTAACTCACTCCCTCAAATGTTACTGTCAAACTGAGGAAGTGAATAAAGAGAGACTCAGAGTTTGGGAGGAAAGGGCTGTACTACCACCAGTGTCCTTGAAGAATACCATAAGTAAGTCATTTTAATTATATTCTCCTTTTACCAATAACAACCATCTGTAGTCTTATCTTCAATAATACTCTCACATGACAGCAGATAAGCTTCCCTAGGCTTGTTGTTTTGGGAAGATTACGTTTCATTTCATGTTTAATTGACAAGCTATACTTACCATGGCCATTGCTAGGGAGATAGGAAGGCCGCCCAATTTTGAAGAGATGATAAAGGGGTTGGGAATAGAACAAAGGCCACTTGATGGCAAATGTCCTTGTCCTTTGGGCTGAGGTATTCCTGTTCCATCTTCATTTTCATCAGCAGATATATGGTTGCCTTCATGATTCTGTGCAAATACCACCCCCACCAAAGACAAAGCAAACAGAGCTGGTGATGACCTTGTTTTAAATTTTCTCTTTCTCTCTGTCTCCCTGAAATACCAGTGTTCAGAAAATGTTGTCTCACTTTTAAAGATGTCTGAAAATTGTGATAAATAGCAATAAAAGAGGCAGAAAAATCCCAGTGTCTGTGTCAAAGGGGTTTCTCATAAGGGTTTATGTGACTTGGAGAGGTTAAATGTAACTATGGAAACATAATTAATGCCATCAAGACCTTGACTTGAAATTATGTTTAGAGAAGAATGTAAATGTCACTGTCTCTTGTTTTGAGAAGACAACATTTTATAAACTTTGAAGGAATCTTTCCAGTCTACACAAAGTGTTTCTCATTACATTGTTAACTGGCCAATAAATGAAGTCAGCTTATCTCTTTTTAATTCTTTCAGATTCCTACTCCCCAACAAGTGAGTATAATAGTTCTTTTTCCTTAAAAAAAAATCCTCCGTCTACTTTTAAAAAAATTTATTTTCACTTTTCTTGACTGATTCTCATGACATGTCACCGTAAATTAGCATCAACTCTTCAAATTTACTTAGCTTATATACTAATGTCATGAAATGAATCTGTCCTATTGGTGGCTGAAACATGAGGGAAACTGCCTTCTTAGTTTTTCTGTATTCCTAGAGGCAAAGATTCTTTCTTATCTCGGAAGCACAGCATCCAAGTCACAGATTACTGATCAGCTAAGATGCATTTTGTAAATCAAATGGAAAATCTTTACATTTGTGCCAATGGGTTTTCCCTACCTTGTGTAAAGCATAACTTGACTTTTTTTCTTTTCAAGATTGTTTTATCTTTTAATGTCCTATCCCCCCAAATGATAGATATCTCCATTTAATACTTCCAAGACTAAAATAGAAGCATTATTGCTCTCATTCTAATTTAGACTATGGTTAAGAGAGTTTTAGCATAAATAAGACTTTTGATCATAGGGTACTTGAGGCAAGAAGCTTTAGCATTATAGTTAAAATATTAATGATTCAATTGCTTGATCATATATACTAGTGCCATGAAAACCACCTTAATATTTTATCCTGTGTTTGCTCAGTGATTGAAGTAATACCTGAAATACAAAGTCCATTACCTTCTAACCTTTTCAGTTTACACGAGGTACAAACATCTTTCATCTTATATTGTATATCAGATTTTAAAATACCTTTTTAGCACCAGGATTCAGTCATCTATCTCTTATTTTGAAATGGTAAAGGAAAATGATTTTTCTCAAGCTGAATAAAGATGATAACTATTTTCAAAACTGCTTTTCTTCAGGGACACAGAAGCACTTCGTTGTCAGAATCCAGTGTTATTTCACAAATGTGGGAACTTTAGATTTTAATACTACCTTTTTTCTAAAATAATAACCATATGATGCTCTTAATGATAAAAACATAGCTCTTAGAAGTAGAAAGAGAAATCCATAAAAAAGCACAAGAAAAAAATCTTCGACAGGCTTTCTAGTTTTATGTTTTCACGCGTTAAATGCCAGTGCCTGAGTGACATTATGTGCAAAGAATAAATGCAGATTATGCTGTTAATGTGATTGTTTGAAGAAGCAACTAAAGGAGAACACATTGGCTTTGGGAAAAGTAATTACCTGAGGAGTTGTATTATTGGTTCCCAACCTTTAAATGAAAGAGAAAACATCAAGTAAATTACTCACTCTCATCAAACCTCACATCCACAAGCCTCCCAAACCCCAACCTTGCTAGGGAAGTCTCTGTCCACAAATAGTTATGTCTGAAGCATTTTAGAGGTAAATCTATAAAGGAAATTTCTCATGTTGCAAGCTTATAAGTTGATTACTTAAACACGGAAAATCCCTTTGTTTCTAAAGAAATGAGAAAATGAGAACAACTTACCTGTGAAAACTGAAGATTTCCCTCCATTTGTCAAGGAATGAAATTTTCCTTGAGATCTCCTCTAAATCCAGCTGTTCGGAGCTTTGTTCCTGGCCCAAGACCTCCATATCCATTTGGATAATGGGACGAATTGAAAACGGGAAGTTCTTATGTTGGGAGAGAGAGGTCAGGCTATAGAGAAGCAAGTGAGGTGGCTGAAACAGATGGCTAGAGGAAGTGTGCCACCCGCCACCCTTTCTTTTGACCAGCAAAGAGATCACTCCACACAATGGCTGCTCTGAACGCACTGTAAGCCTCTGCTATCAGATCATGATTAAACTTTCATTAGAGGTAAAATAGTCTGTGTATTTTTGTTCACTATATAGGGACCATGAATGTTTAATCCAAGACACAGGTTTATAAACAAAGGGATTGCAATTATCTGTATCAGAGCAATTGAGATAATTTAATTGGTGAGAGATACTATGCTGGTGGTGGAATGTGATAGTTTTTAATGCTGTAATGCCTTCTTGGAAGTGTTTGTGGAGCAGAAATACATAGCCAAAGTGGGTAAAAACCATCCTGCTGACATCAAAAAACTTTATCAACTACTGTTGGATAATATATAGGCCAAAAAAGACACTGGCCAACTGGCATTTGCTGTAGAGTTTAGTACACAGAAATCTTGCACAGTTGAAGAACTGGTCTGATTTGTTTCAAAGAGAAATCTAAAAGTTATATCATTATATCTCTTCTTGTTGGCTTAGTGAATTGTAGCTGCAGTCACTGATATAATAAAGAACATTAATGGTTTTGATGATTAATTTTATGTGTCAACTTGGCTAGGCTGAGTTGCCTACATGACACCCATCTAAACACCAATCTAGATGTTGGTGTGAAGGTCTTTTTTAAAAGATGTGATTAACATTTATATCCGTTGACTTTGAATAAAGCCAATTACTCTTTACAATGTGGATGGACTTTATCTCATCAGTTGAAGGCCTTAAAAATGGTCCCCCAAAGAAGAAGGAATGCTTCAGACAGCCTTTCGACTCAAGACTGAAACATCAACTCTTCCCTGGGACTCCAGACTGCTGGTCTGCCCTGCAATTTTCATTTTTGGTCTTGCCAGCCCTCACAATTGCATGACTACCCTCATAATTGTATATACATATGTATGTGTATATATAGCCTATTGGCTCCATGTCTCTGGAGAACCCTAATATAATGGTGTTTATCAAAAACAATACTGGTTACCAGTAACAGTTTTCTCTTGCTCCTTCTGACTTGATTGAATATAAATCTTGGACCTCTTCAACAGGAGGTCGTTTTCTCTATAAACATTTCTAATCATGAGTTACATAAAATCCTGGGAATGCCAAGAGGTCAAGACAAAGAGGCTATCTGGATTTATTGTGACTAGTAGAGTGGTCAGGGTTGAGGGGACTGGTTATTTATACTATTGCAAAGACCTTGAAACATAGCAAGGCACTAAAGAAACCAGAGGCGGGTTTAGGTGTCCACAGTCTTGCTTAGGAGTCCTCCACCACTGGTTTCTTCAACTAATTTTTGGTGGTGGTTTAACCACCTCATTTCCACAGGTCTCATAAATGTCCATCAGATTTACTATTTTTATTATAAACATAAGAGGCCTAAATAAATAATTTTTATTTGCCTTCACTAGCCATAAAACCTTTTTTTTTTTTTTTTAAAAAAAAAAAAGGCACTTCACTACTGTTTTCCTGTTTATAGTTTTATAATTTTAATGGTGGCATCAGTATTAATATTTATTGGGCACCCACAGTGCAGAAAAAAATAAGAAATTACATAATTCTTGTTCTCAAATAATATAATGATGAGAAATGTTCTGGAATTTCCTATTTAAAAAGTCATATTAAAAAATAAATTCTGGATCTGCCATTTAAATTATTTAACAACCCAAAACCAGAAAAGGGGAGCAGCTAAATAAACTATTTTTTAAAAACTCATTATTAAATCTGTGTATTTTTGGCTATGTCTGTGCCCTAATTTACAGAGAATTCTGTAAAGGTAGAAGCATAAATCCAAACGATTAGATAACTTACCAATAAACCATCCTGTTGAGTTCAATAAATGTATTTTGACTCTTCCCTACATACCAGGGACTTAGAGGTCCCAAGGTGAAACAGATGTGGTTCCTGCTCTTCCTAGTGCAAGAAATAAACACGCAGGAGGAAAATCCAGTGGAACAGCGGGAGCACAGCGGATGGGCAAGAGAGCGGGGTGGTTAAGAGCATGGGCTCTGGGCCCAAACCGTTTAGTTTTTTTGTTTGTTTTTTGAGACAGAGTCTCGCTCTGCTGCCCAGGTGGGAGTGCAGTGGCACCATCTTGGCTCACTGCAAGCTCCGCCTCCTGGGTTCAAGCCATTCTCCTGCCTCGGCCTCCCGAGTAGCTGGGATTACAGGCGCCCGCCACCGTGCCTGGTTAATTTTTTGTATTTTTAGTAGAGACAGGGTGTCACCGCGTTAGCCAGGATGGTCTCGATCTCCTGACCTCGTGATCTGCTCGCCTTGGCCTCCCAAAGTGCTGGGATTACAGGCGTAAGCCACCGCGCCCGCCCGGAACTGCTCAGTTTTGAATCATGGTTTCACCTCTTACTTGCTATATCACCTCAGGCAGTTTATGTAATCTCTCTATGTCTCAGTTTATTCATCTATGAAATGGGGATAATTTCATATCTTTACCATATTGAGACTTTTATGAACATTGTATATCACTCTATTTGTTTAGATCTTATTTATCTTCCCATTGTTTATTTAGATTTAATCCCCAGGAGTGAAATGACTGAATCAGATAATGTGGTCATCTGAAGACATTTAACACAAATTACCAAGTTTCAACACTGTTTGTGATCATCTCTTGCCCAGCCCTCTTATTACTTTTATCCCAGGGTGGAATTCATGATCTCACCTTTGGATAAATGAAGTGCTGTCTTTCCTTTCCCCACCTTTCTCTCCTCTTTCAGTTAGGTCCTTCATATGGAAAGGGCTGATCTCTGGAATACACCAAGGGTTAAGCATGCAATTCAGCCATATCCAGAGAAAAGCGACATTCTTTGGGGCAAAAACCAAACACCGCATGTTCTCACTCATAGGTGGGAACTGAACAATGAGATCACTTGGACTTGGGAAGGGGAACATCACACACCGGGGCCTATCATGGGGAGGGGGGAGGGGGGAGGGATTGCATTGGGAGTTATACCTGATGTAAATGACGAGTTGATGGGTGCAGCACACCAACATGGCACAAGTATACATATGTAACAAACCTGCACGTTATGCACATGTACCCTAGAACTTAAAGTATAATAATAATAATAAATTAATTAAAAAAAAAAAAAAAGACAGCAGGAATCCTGAGTGTATGAAAGAGGTTGGGAAGCAGAGGTGGGGTTGGAGGGTCCTGGACCAAGTCTGGAGAGAGGGGGCAAGGGAGGGTACAGAAATATGTGGAATCTGAGATTTCCCTCTTCTATTTTTATGCCCTTGCTCCCTCCTCACAGCATATGAAGTCATCTAAAGCTCTTGCCCCAAGACTGCTCCTGATGCAGCAAAGGGTTGGGACTGAATATGGGGTATCAGGCAGCAAGGGGTCTGCAGCAGCAAAAAGAAAGCACAAGTACAAAGCAGGGGCCGTGGTGGAGAAGGAGAGTTTCTGTGACCCCACAATGGGGGATAGTGGAGGGTCCGAAATCATCCACCTATAAAGGAAATGCACTGTGTGAGTGCAGAAATCTGCGGCTGAGTCCGTTTGCTTTCTTTGTTGATAATTTTAAAAAATATGAATGATATAATGAGAAAAGCTAGTATGTATTTCAAACCTGGAAATTAATACGTAAAATTTAATGGCATTAACATTTGCTATAGTCTCCCAGAAAGCTTTGACTGATCTTTACAATTATTTACTCAATTCAGCCTTATAGTCAAAGTTGAAAACCTTGGGCTTTCAAGCATTTTGACTAGCTTACAAAATCATCCCCAACCTTTCTTCTTGCTGTTTTCATGTAATGTTTCATAAACAGAAATCTGAAAGCAGAATTTTCGAGGCTTTTGATTTTCTTTAAAACAAAATCTCGTTAGCGTTTAATTAACCTTATCCCTGGAAAGCTCTTCCTTAGGATTAAGTTAAATCCTTTATGCTTTAATTACCATGCATTTTCTTTAGTAGTACTTTCTGTGGAGATGGAAATTTCCTGATTATATCCCTTCCTAAAAGAATTCTGCCAATCCACTGGAAACTAGAAGATGGCTGAAATAGTCTCCCTTTGTTCTTTGGTGCTATAGGGAGGAGGAAGAAGGTGGAGGTCAGACCCAGGGTGAAATCCCAGCTCCTCTTCCATGACTGTGTGGCCTTGGAGAAGTCACTTAGGGTCTCGAATTTCACTTTCCACACTTCTTTGACTTATAGAGTCATGATGTATATGACTTATATAAAAACTCCTAACCTTTAATCAATATTTTCTTGGCTCTTATATGTTAAACTTCTCCTTTAAACATTTTATTTTTTCTGGAGAAAAAAATCCCATTTTATCTTTTATGCCTTTGTGTACTTTAGGGGTGGCAGAATGAGTCAGAGCCAGGGTCGGAAGTCAGAAGTCCTGAAGTGAAGAAACATACGCATTGGTCCCAACTCAGTACCTCAGTCATTGGCCTTTGGCTGGTCCCCTAGTCATTGGTTGGACCCCAGTCATCATCTTCAAAAGCCTTAAAGACTAGTGTGGTTTAATAGGAAATCTATATTTGGGCTTTCTCCCTGATTCCTAAAACTCTTGGAATTTCCGGAGCGATGAAGGTGGTAGAAGCATCTTTTATTCTAACGAGCTGACTCTTGGTGGGCCCCTAAGCAGCTTCAGAACAGGGTCTTATGCCCAGAAAGACCAAGCCTTGATTACACGTTTGGAACTTTTAGCTCAGCCCCCAGCCTATGGGGAAGAAAGAAGGGGTGGAGATGGGTTAATCACCAATGGCCAATGGCTTAATCAATAATGGCTATGTAATGAAGCCTCCATGAAAGTCCATTAACAGGGTTTAGGGAAGTTCCAAGCTGGCAAACACACCCACATGCTAGGAGGGTATTGCATCCCAACTCCACCAGGGACAGAGGCTCCTACATTCAGGACCCTCACAGACCTTGCCTTGTGTACATCTTCATCTGGCTGTTTATTTGCATCCTTTATAATAAACTAGTAAGTGTAAATAAAGGGGCTTCCTGACTTTTGTGAGCCAGTCTAGCAAATTAACAAATTGTCAGGCGGTCATGGGAACCCCTGATTCACAGCCAGTCTGTCAGAGGTATCGGTGACATGATCCTTGCAACTGGCATCTGAAGTGAAGTCAGTGTGCGGGACTGAGCCCTCACACCTGGGGAATGTGACACTAACTCTGGGTAGTGTCAGATTGAATTGAATTGTAGGACAGCTACTTAGTATTGGGGATTGGAAAACTGGTGGTTGTGGTAAAATATCTCTCTCTGTTGGTGTCCAAAAGAACCTGGTAACCAGCATTTGTCACACAGTTCCTGGAGTCACACTGGGTGGGAATCTCTGCTCCTCTTCTGTGTTAGTTGTCCATTCTGTGTAACAAATTACCACAGACTTGGCGGCTTAACACCACCCATACATTGCCTCACAGCTTTCAGGGGCCAGGAGTCTGGGCATGGCTTAGCTGGGCCCTCAACTCAGGGTCTCACAAGGCAGCAGTGAAAGTGCTGTCCAGCTCTGCAGTCATGTCTAGACCTGGGAACCTTTCTTAAGCTCACATGGTTCTTGGCAGAACTCATTTCCTTGTGACTATAGAACTTGTTTCTTCAGGACCAGCAGGAAAGAGGGAATCTCTGCTGCTCAAAGTCTCTGATCCTGGGGAAACCTCTGTGCTCTTATAACTCACTTGATGAGGTCAGACCCACCCAGGATAATCTCCCTTTTGATTAACTCAAAGTCAAGCTGATTAAATCTTAGTTACATCAGCAGAATCCCTTCACCTTTGCCACATGTAATCATGGGAGTGATATCTCCTCACCTTTGCTATATTCCACTGGCAAGAAATAAGCACAGGTCCTGCCCACACTCAGGGGAGAGGATTCCACAGAAGCATCACCGGTTGGCATTGGGGTGGGGTCACCCTAGAGTGTGTCCACCACATCTATTTACTGGCAGTGATCTTGGGCCAACAATTTCACCTCTTTGCCTCCGTTTCTACTCTTATAAAATGGGGATAACAATATCAGCTCTTTCACTAGGTCACTTTGAGGAGTCATTAATTAATACCTGAGAAGCATTTACAACAGTGGCACATAGCAAGGGTGCAATTACTTTTTGCTGTTTATCTTCAAAATAGGGACAATTCCTGCTTGGTTGGCCTCTTGGGGTTGCTATAAATCTTCCAGGGGCCTGGAGGGTTTCTGCTAACTGAAAAGGACTATGCAAATAAGATGGATTATTGTTTTAGGGTCTGTCTTTCATTTTATTTTGTCTTTCTTGTTTAACCAGGACTCTTGTTTGTAAGGACCAAACTCAGTTTAAACTGGTTTAAGTAAAAAGGGAATTTAGTGTCTGATTTGATTTCAAAGGAAAAACTCAGTTTAGATATGACTGAACACACACGCTCAAGTGACGCTGTTGGAATCTAGTCTCTCTCCACCTCTGGGCTGGCTTGCTTCTGTGTGGACTTTATTTTTAGGAAGACTTGCCCATGATAGGAAAGACGACAGCTCCAGGCTTACTTGTATCAGATAAGCCACTCCAGCAAGAATACCCCTGTTTCCTATTGGAAAATTTAGCAAAACCCCAGAACTGATTCTCATTGAGTGTTTTGCCCAATCTCTGTGACCAGGGCGATAGGAAGCACTAATTGGCCAGGCCTGGCTTATGTGCTCACTCTTAGAGCTGGAGGATAACATTAGAGCCCCTGACCAAGGGTAAGGAAGAATAGCTCTCCGATAGAAAATGGAAAAGCTGTTACCAGCCTGGGTAGTGGATGTTTGCTTGTATATATATATATATTTTTTAAAAGGCTCACTGCACTCTTACAGTATGAACACCAAGACTAGAACTCTCTGCCAATAAAGCATAAACACAATGTAAGAGCTATTTCTGAAAATACATGTGGTCTTCTGTTGAATCAGACTGTCGCTGCTGCAGGGATCACAGAAGCCATCTAGTCAACCTCCCCCTCCCATGTCCCCAACACATGGTCAGCCAGGCACCCCTGGAATACTGTCAGCTGCTTTATTTTACTCTTCTGTACAAAAGCTGTCCTGCATCTCAGGTCTGTGCATTTGCTTGCTCAGCTTTCCTGAAGCCGCTCTTCTAGTCCTTATTGCCTTAGACCTCATTATCCATCTTGCATGCCTAAAGTATACATGGGGTATTATGGGGAAAAGCACTTGGTGGAAAATTGAAAGGGCAGTGTTTGGTTTGCTCCAAAAATAATAACAGATTATTTTATAATCAATATGTAGCTCTTCACTTAAAACATGTATCTGTATGTATTCATATAATAAAAAATACACCCCAAATCTTATTACATCATTAATTAGGATGGGGGAAAAGACAACCATTGCTTCAGACAAACTATACAACATTCCTGAGTGATTTCTTGTTTCTTTCTTCCAAAGAACAGACATCCCGTGTGCACTTCCAGAGCCCCAGCTGAGCCACTAAACCTAAGAACTATATTCTACAAGCAATGTGTCTGAGGCAGTCATTGGATGCCTCCGTCAACTTGTGATCCCCCGGTCTCTTTTTGTTCCTTATTCTTTTAACAAATGCTACCTCTTCTCCTATTTTTGTATAATTATGCAATGACACATAATTATCTATTTAAATTTGTGGACAGAAGGAAGCGAAGACTCTGCATTGATTCATCATGTTGGCGTTTCACATCTGTCCATCTGCCTGCTTAGAGATATTTTCTGCCTTGTTTTAGAAGCTGCTCAGGTATCAGAAATGTTATGAGGCAGTGAGTAACAAGATCTGGGTTCATCAAATCTGCTGTGTGATCTTTTGTAAGTTACTTATCCTCTCTGGGCCCTGGGAGGTAAAATATGGGGTTGGACAACACTAGATAATCTCTGGATAACCCCTTCATGGCTTACTGTCTCTGACATTGGCTTAATTTGTCAGTTCTACCTAACTCCACCCGGAATCTCTTGACTCTTAGAAGAGGCCAATGAGACCTCTTCTATTTATAGGCTGTTTGTGGTTTTCTAATGCTTTGTTGTCTCTCTCTGAACTTCAAATCATCCAATTTTCTATGGAACCAAGAAATCGCCTGAAGAGGCAGCAGAGTTCGTTCTCAGGAATATAACTCTAGGAGCCAGAAGCATAGTCATACTGACAAAGTCAAAAAGGGAGGCCAAATTAACAGATGCTCTGAGTGGAGTAATGAACAAGGTGTAGAAAGGTTTCTCATAATGACTGCCTCCCTAGAGTATAAATAGGAATGTATGCCTTTCTTCCCTGTTTCCCCTCACACCATCTGTTATTTGTGTCAGGCAGTCAGTAATTGCTATATGTGACCCTTGTTGTTAGTAACAGGGACAACACTGTACATTGCAGCTTTCTTTGCTTTCTTCCGTCTCCTGGCAGCTGTGGCTCTAGGGTTTGCGAGTATGCTAAGATGGTAGATTAGGATTTCCCTGGCTCCTGTAACTAAATATAATCAAATCACTCACCCTCCCTATTGGGAAATAAGTTATAAATAACAAGTCAGAGCAATCTTTCATCAGAGAGGCTGTGGTTACTAGGAAACGAACACTGCAGTCAGGCTCTCTATTGTCGTGATATGTCCATATGGCTTGGGGTTTAAGCTCAAGTTCTCTGTCTTTGGCCTTTCAAATGGTTCATGACTATACTGTTCTTGCTATTAAAGTATTCCTTTGGAAATTTTAAGGGATGAAGACTTGGGTTCTAACTTTGGCCTTTCTCATCAACTTGCTGTGTGACTTTGGGTGAATTAATTCACCTCTCTGGTCCTCCGTTTAATTCTCAGCAGCAGATGAGAAGGTTGGGTTACATCAAGGCAAATTGTGGCCCATAGGCTAAATTGGTTCTACTATCTATTTATGTATAGCCTGCAAGTTAAGAGTGGATTTTACATTTTTAAATAGTTGGAAATAAAATCAAAAGAATTCATAACATAAAATATTCTATTTTATAACATAACATATAATTATGTAATATATTTCATGAAACTTATATAAAATTCAAATTTGTGTCCGTAAACAAAGATTTGTGAAAACACAGCCACACTCATTTATGTGTTGTCTGCGATTGCTTTCACGCTCAACGGCAGAGTTGAATAGCTGGGACAGACACCGTACGGCTTGCCAGGCCTAGAATATTTACTGTCTGGCCCTTTACAAAAAGTTTGCTGATCCCTGAGTTAGATCGTCTCTTAGGTCCCTGTAACTTTATTTTAAAAATTGACTAATTCTCAGCACAGCTCCTTCTCAACCTGAGAAATTCCAGGCTGTAGGTGGACCAGGCCTGGGTGGCTCCTAGAGGGAATCTGGTAGCTCTGCCAAGTCTTGAAAAGGACTGGGAACTGTTTTGGCCAGAGACAGGATTGGATGTTGAACTCCAGCCCTCCTGTTCTTGCTCTGGGTCAACCCAGGCCTGGGAACCAGGGTGATGAGCCATGAGCTTACCCTGAGAGCTGGGGGCTGCAGTGGTTGTGGGCTTAGGATGTTGCTGTTGTGACAGAGAGATCCCAAGGAACAGTGACTTAAACAAGCTAGAAGTGTATTTATCTTTCCAACGAAAGTCCTGGTGACTTATATACTAAAAAAGACATATCAATTGATTGCAATGTATGGAATTTATTTGGATCCTGCAAAAAAAAAACAAAAAAACAAAAAAAAACTATGAGATAATTGGGTAAGCTTAAACACTGCATTTTGATAATAAAGAATTATTTATTTATTTTTAGGTGTGATAATGTTATTGTCATCATGTTTTCAAAAGAAAGTCCTGAGAGACATACTACAATTTTATGGATGAAATGATGTGATGTCTGAGATTTGCCTCATGATAATCCAGATGAGATGGGTTGGAAGTTGGTGAGGCCACATGGATGAAACAAAATCATCCAGGAGTTGGTAGTTGAATATGTTTAATGGGTACCTAGGATTCATTATGCTACTTTCAATAATTGTGTGTATATTTGAAATTTTCCATAGTAAAAAGTTTAAAATATTTAATGTTCATAACCAGTGATTAAAAATTTATACTTTAAAGAAATTTAGTCTATGAAAAAGCTCACATAAGCGCCAAAAATATACCATTACAATCATCATAGCTGGATTTACAAAATACCTGAGAACAAGTTTCCATATGAGAAAAAATTTCCTGAAGAACAGTTGTGTCAAAAGTTTCAAGCATTTAAAAATTTTAATTGATGGAATATACATTATTAATAATTTTATTATTGATATATAGTCATTTGTAAGTTTTACATAAAGAGCAGATAATTTTGTTTTTTTTTTTGCTTGTTGACTTTTATTTTTTATTATTATACTTTAAGTTCTAGGGTACATGTGCACAACGTGCAGGTTTGTTACATATGTATATATGTGCCATGTTGGTATGCTGCACCCATTAACTCGTCATTTACATTAGGTATATCTCCTAATGCTATCCCTCCCCCCGCCCACAATAGGACCCGGTGTGTGATGTTCCCCTTCCCGAGTCCAAGTGATCTCACTGTTCAATTCCCACCTATGAGTGAGAACATGCGGCATTTGGTTTTCCATTCTTGCGATAGTTTGCTGAGAATGATGGTTTCCAGCTGCATCCATGTCCCCATAAAGGACACGAACTCATCCTTTTTTATGGCTGCATAGTATTCCATGGTGTATATGTGCCACATTTTCTTAATCCAATCTGTCACTGATGGACATTTGGGTCGATTCCAAGTCTTTGCTATTGTGAATAGTGCCGCAATAAACATACGTGTGCATGTGTCTTTATAGCAGCATGACTTATAATCCTTTGGGTATATACCCAGTAATGGGATGACTGGGTCAAATGGTATTTCTAGTTCTAGATCCTTGAGGAATCACCATACTGTTTTCCACAATAGTTGAACTAGTTTACAGTCCCACCAACAGTGTAAAAGTATTCCTATTTCTCCACATCCTCTCCAGCACCTGTTGTTTCCTGATTTTTTAATGATTGCCATTCTAACTGCTGTGAGATGGTATCTCATTGTGGTTTTGATTTGCATTTCTCTGATGGCAAGTGTTGAGCATTCTTTCATGTGTCTGTAGGCTGTATGAATGTCTTCTTTTGAGAAGTGTCTGTGCATATCCTTTGCCCACTTCTTGATGGGGTTGTTTGTTTTTTCCTTGTAAATTGGATTGAGTTCTTTATGGGTTCTGGATATTAGCCCTTTGTCAGATGAGTAGATTGCAAAAATTTTCTCCCATTCTGTAGGTTGCCTGTTCACTCTGATGGTAGTTTCTTTTGCTGTGCAGAACCTCTTTAGTTTAATTAGATCCCATTTGTCAATTTTGGCTTTTGTTGCCATTGCTTTTAGTGTTTTAGACATGAAGTCCTTGCCCATGCCTATGTCCTGAATGGTATTACCTAGGTTTTCTTCTAGGGTTTTTATGGTTTTAGGTCTAACATTTAAGTCTCTAATCCATCTTGAATTAATTTTCATATAAGGAGTAAGGAAAGGATCCAGTTTCAGCTTTCTACTTATGGCTAGCCAATTTTCCCAGCACCATTTATTAAATAGGGAATCCTTTCCCCATTTCTTGTTTCTCTCAGGTTTGCAAAGATCAGATGGCTGTAGATGTGTGGTATTATTTCTGAGGACTCTGTTCTGTTCCATTGGTCTATATTTCTGTTTTGGTACCAGTACCATGCTGTTTTGGTTACTGTAGCCTTGTAGTATAGTTTGAAGTCAGGTAGCGTGATGCCTCCAGCTTTGTTCTTTTGGCTTAGGATTGTCTTGGCAATGCGGGCTCTTTTTTGGTTCCATATGAACTTTAAAGCAGTTTTTTCCCATTCTGTGAAGAAAGTCATTGGTAGCTTAATGGAGATGGCATTGAATCTATAAATTACCTTGGGCAGTATGGCCATTTTCACAATATTGATTCTTCCTATCCATGAGCATGGTATGTTCTTCCATTTGTTTGTGTCCTCTTTTATTTCACTGAGCAGTGGTTTGTAGTTCTCCTTGAAGAGGTCCTTTACATCCCTTGTAAGTTGGATTCCTAGGTATTTTATTCTCTTTGAAGCTATTGTGAATGGGAGTTCATTCATGATTTGGTTCTCTGTTTGTCTGTTACTGGTGTATACGAATGCTTGTGATTTTTGCACATTAATTTTGTATCCTGAGACTGCTGAAGTTGCTTATCAGCTTAAGGAGATTATGGGCTGAGACAATGGGGTTTTCTAAATATACAATCATGTCGTCTGCAAACAGGGACCATTTGACTTCTTCTTTTCCTAACTGAATACCCTTTATTTCTTTCTCTTGCCTGATTGCCCTAGCCAGAACTTCCAACACTATGTTGAATAGGAGTGGTGAGAGAGGGCTTCCCTGTCTTGTGCCAGTTTTCAAAGGGAATGCTTTCAGTTTTTGCCCATTCAGTATGATATTGGCTGTGGGTTTGTCATAAATAGCTCTTATTATTTTGAGATACGTTCCATCAGTACCGAATTTATTGAGAGTTTTTAGCATGAAGGGCTATTGAATTTTTTCAAAGGCCTTTTCTGCATCTATTGAGATAATCATGTGGTTTTTGTCTTTGGTTCTGTTTGGTTCTGTTTATATGCTGGATTACGTTTATTGATTTGCGTATGTTGTACCAGCCTTGCGTCCCAGGGATGAAGCCCACTTGATCATGGTGGATAAGTGCTTTTTGATGTGCTGCTGGATTTAGTTTGCCAGTATTTTATTGAGGATTTTTGCATCGATGTTCATCAGGGATATGGGTCTAAAATTATCTTTTTTTGTTGTATCTCTGTCAGGCTTTGGTATCAGGATGATGTTGGCCTCATAAAATGAGTTAGGGAGGGTTCCCTCTTTTTCTATTGATTGGAATAGTTTCAGAAGGAGTGGTACCAACTCCTCCTTTTACCTCTGGTAGAATTTGTCTGTGAATCCGTCTGGTCCTGGGTTTTTTTTGGTTGGTAGGCTATTAATTATTGCCTCAATTTCAGAGCCTGCTATTGGTCTATTCAGGGATTCAACTTCTTCCTGGTTTAGTCTTGGGAGAGTGTAAGTGTCCATTTCTTCTAGGTTTTCTAGTTTATTTGCATAGAGGTGTTTATAGTATTCTCTGATGGTAGTTTGTATTTCTGTGGGGTCGGTGGTGAAATCCCCTTTATCATTTTTTTTGCGTCTATTTGATTCTTCTCTCTTTTCTTCTTTATTAGTCTTGCTAGCGGTCTATCAATTTTTTGATCTTTTCAAAAAACCAGCTCCTGGATTCATTGATTTTTTGGAGGGTTTTTTGTGTCTCTATCTCCTTCAGTTCTGCTCTGATCTTAGTTATTTCTTTCCTTCTGCTAGCTTTTGAATGTGTTTGCTCTTGCTTCTCTAGTTCTTTTAATTGTGATGTTAGGGTGTCAATTTTAGATCTTTCCTGCTTGCTTTTGTGGGCATTTAGGGCTATAAATTTCCCTCTACACACTGCTTTAAATGTGTCCCAGAGATTCTAGTATGTTGTATCTTTGTTCTCATTGGTTTCAAAGAACATCTTTATTTTTGCCTTCATTTCGTTATGTACCCAGTAGTCATTCAGGAGTTTCCATGTAGTTGAACAGTTTTGAGTGAGTTTCTTAATCCTGGGTTCTAGTTTGATTGCACTGTGGTCTGAGAGACAGTTTGTTATAATTTCTGTTCTTTTACATTTGCTGAGGAGTGCTTTACTTCCAACTATGTGGTCAATTTTAGAATAAGTGTGATGTGGTGCTGAGAAGAATGTACATTCTGTTGATTTGGGGTGGAGAGTTCTGTAGATGTCTCTTAGGTCTGCTTGGTGCAGAGTTGAGTTCAATTCCTGGATATCCTTGTTAACTTTCTGTCTCATTGATCTGTCTAATGTTGACAGTGGGGTGTTAAAGTCTCCCATTATTATTGTATGGGAGTCTAAGTCTCTTTGTAATTCTCTAAGGACTTGCTTTATGAATCTGGATGCTCCTGTATTGGGTGCATATATATTTAGGATAGTTAGCTCTTCCTGATGAATTGATCCCTTTACCATTATGTAATGGCCTTCTTTGTCTCTTTTGATCTTTGATGGTTGAAAGTCTGTTTTAGCAGAGACTAGGATTGCAACCCCTGCTTTTTTTTTGTTTTCCATTTGTTTGGTAGCTCTTCCTCCATCCCTTTATTTTGAGCCTTTGTGTGTCTCTGCATGTGAGATGGGTTTCCTGAATACAGCAAACTGATGGGTCTTGACTCTTTATCCAATTTGCCAGTCTGTGTCTTTTAATTGGACCATTTAGTCCATTTATATTTAAGGTTAATATTGTTATGTGTGAACTTGATCCTGTCATTATGATATTAGCTGGTTATTTTGCTCGCTAGTTCATGCAGTTTCATCCTAGCATCAATGGACTTTACATTTTGACATGTTTTTGTAGTGGCTGGTACCGGTTGTTCCTTTCCATGTTTAGTGCTTCCTTCAGGATCTCTTGTAGGGCAGGCCTGGTGGTGACAAAATCTCTAAGCATTTGCTTGTCTGTAAGGGATTTTATTTCTCCTTCACTAATGAAACTTAGTTTGGATGGATATGAAATTCTGGGTTCAAAATTCTTTTCTTTAAGAATGTTGAATATTGGCCCCCACTCTCTTCTGGCTTGTAGAGTTTCTGCCAAGAGATCTGCTGTTAGTCTGATGGGCTTCCCTTTGTGGGTAACCCGACCTTTCTCTCTGGCTGCCCTTAACATTTTTTCCTTAATTTCCACTTTGGTGAATCTGACAATTATGTGTCTTGGAGTTGCTCTTCTTGAGGAGTATCTTTGTGGCGTTCTCTGTATTTCCTGAATTTGAATGTTGGCCTGCCTTACTAGGTTGGGAAAATTCTCCTGGATGATATCCGGCAGAGTGGTTTCCAACTTGGTTCCGTTTTCCCTGTCACTTTCAGGCACACCAATCAGACGTAGATTTGTTCTTTTCACATAATCCCATATTTCTTGGAGGCTTTGTTCATTTATTTTTATTCTTTTTTCTCTACACTTCTCACTTCATTTCATTCATTTGATCTTCAATCGCTGATACTCTTTCTTCCAGTTGATAGAGTCGGTTCCTGAAACTTGTGCATTTGTCACATAGTTCTTGTGTTATGGTTTTCATCTCTATCAGTTCTTTTAAGGTCTTCTCTGCATTGATTATTCTAGTTATCCATTCATCCATTCTTTTTTCAAGGTTTTTAGTTTCTTTGCGCTGGTTACGTAGTTCCTCCTTTAGCTCTGAGAAGTTTGATCGACTGAAGCCTTCTTCTCTCAACTCGTCAAAGTCATTCTCCATCCAGCTTTGTTCCATTGCTGGCGATGAGCTGCATTCCTTTGGAGGGTGAGATGTGCTCTGATTTTTTGAATTTCCTGCTTTTCTGCCCTGCTTTTTCCCCATCTTTGTGGTTTTATCTGCCTTTGGTCTTTGATGATGGTGACGTACTGATGGGGTTTTAGTGTGGGTGTCCTTTCTGTTTGTTAGTTTTCCTTCTAACAGTCAGGACCCTCAGCTGTAGGTCTATTGGAGTTTGCTTGAGGTCCACTCCAGACCCTGTTTGCCTGGATATTAGCAGCAGAGGCTGCGGAAGATAGAATATTGCTGAACAGCAAGTGTTGCTGTCTGATTCTTGCTCTGGAAGCTTCGTCTCAGGGGTGTACCCCACTGTGTGAGGTGTGAGGTGCCGGTCTGCACCTAGTGGGGGATGTCTCCCAGTTAGGCTACTCATGGGTCAGGGACCCACTTGAGCAGGCAGTCTGTCCATTCTCAGATCTCAACCTCCATGCTGGGAGATCCACTGCTCTCTTCAAAGCTGTCAGGCAGGGGCATTTACCTCTGCCGAAGTTTCTGCTGCCTTTTGTTTAGCTATGCCCTGTCCCCAGAGGAGGAGTCTACAGAAGCAGGCAGGCTTCCTTGAGCTGTGGTGGGCTCCACCCAATTTGAGCTTCCCAGCGGCTTTGTTTACCTACTTAAGCCTCAGCAATGGCGGGCGCCCCTCCCCCAGCCTCACTGCCACCTTGCAGTTAGATCTCAGACTGCTGTGCTAGCCATGAGGGAGACTCCGTGGGCGTGGGACCCTCTGGGCCAGGTGTGGGATATAATCTCCTGGTGTGCTGTTTGCTAAGACCCTTGGTAAAGCGCAGTATTAGGGTGGGAGTTACCCGATTTTCCAGGTGTTGTGTGTCTCAATTTCCTTTGGCTAGGAAAAGGAATTCCCTTCTCCCTTGTGCTTCCCAGGTGAGGCGATGCCTCGCCCTGTTTCAGCTCTGGCTGGTCGGGCTGCACCCACAGACCAGCGCCAACTGTCCAACACGTCCCAGTGAGATGAACCCAGTACCTTAGTTGAAAATGCAGAAATCACCCATCTTCTGTGTTGCTCACGCTGGGAGCTGGAGGCTGGAGCTGTTCCTATTCAGCCATCTCGAAGAGCAGATAAATTCTTATTTCCTAATCAATTATACCTACTTTTTTTTTTTTTAAGATGGAGTCTCACTCTGTTGCCCAGGCTGGAGTGCAGTGGTGTGATCTCGGCTCACTGCAACCTCCACCTCCTGGGTTTAAGCAATTCTCCTGCCTCAGCCTCCTGAGTAGCTGGGACTACAGGTGCATGCCACTATGCCTGGCTAATGTTTATACTTTTAGTAAGGACAGGGTTTCACCATGTTGGCCAGGATGGTCTCTATCTCTTGACATTGTGATCCACCCGCCTCAACCTCCAAAAGTGCTGGGATTACAGGCATGAGCCACCACACTCAGCCAATTATACCTACTTTTTATTTTGTATTTCTAGCTGGCATATTAATCATATAAGCATTTAGCAATTATGGGATGTTTACTATGATACCATGCATGATTATTATTTCTTTACTATGACTGCTATGAAATTATTTCTTAGACTTGAAAGTAAGTCTGGGTTGACAGGACTGGTGTGATGGTTTCTCAGTTATGAGGCATCTAGGCTCCTTACATTCTGTAGCCCTGCCATCCTCATACTTGGCTTGCATCTCATGGTCCAATATGGCTGCTTTGTTTCCTGCTATTAACTCTGCATTCCAGAATATAGAAAGGGGAAAGGGAGAAAGGACGTGACCTATAAGGGTATGACACAGAATTTGTACATGTTACTTTTGCTCACATCCCTTAGGCCAGAATCATGTGACTTCTGGTTGCAAGAGAGGTTGGAAATGTGGCCTTAGGTTGGACAGCCATCCATTCTACTAAGAACACTGTTACTGCATAGGAAAGGGAAGATAACTGGTGGGGGGCCATGAATAGTCTCTGCCTTGGATGCCTTACAGAAGTGCTTACGTGCGGACTCCAGAAACCTTCCTCTTGATCTGAGCCTATTTCTTACCTTTCCCTTTCTTCCATCTGTATTCTTGTCCTTCCTCCCCTTCTCCCTGCCTTCTCGTCAACAGCTTGGTTTGGGGGCCCAAGTAAGCACATTCATTCACTCCTGGTGGTTCTGATATGGACACCCATTCACCTATTGCTCATGTATTTCTACTGGTTCAGTCACTTGTCCCCATACCCACATTTACATAATTGGTTTTGCAGCCTAGGAGATGTGGATAAGTCCTGCCTCACTTATTTAGTCTACTTGCGACCTTGGGTAAGTTAACTAACCTTTGTAAGCCTCATCTTCCTCCCTCTGAAGAAGGCATCATTGCGTCGCAGCAGAGTCCCTGCTTAGCCTACCTTATGTGACCATTGTAAGGATTCAAAGAGAGTCATGGAGACTTGGGGTTTGCAAAGGGTGAGGAGCCACATGGCTGGGAAATAGGGCAGGGAGGGTGCTCCAGTGTGCTGTGTACTTTTCCCCAATCTGACCAGCTCCTTTCTCACAGAGGGAGCCCCAGGAATCTGCACAGGACCCCAACCCTGACCACAGTTCATTGGTTCAGGCATGGAATCTTATCCTTCACAAGCTTGATTATTTCTTTTGGAGATATAGCATTTTGACTTAAGGGTCATATAACAATGACAGAGTCCTACTAGTGGCTGAGGTCTGTAGAGAAACCACTGACATACCTGGGGTACTAGAGTCTTCCTTCCCGACTCCTGGAGGCCAAAAGTCCTCATACTCTGAGAAATACCTTATTCCTTCAGTACATTCATTTCTTTGCTTAAATTTGTTAGAGTAATTTCTCTTTCTTACAAGAGTCTTAAGTAAGCAATTTTATTATTGGCAACATTGACAAAGTTTAATATTTGGTGCTTTAGTCTTATAAATCTGTGCCCTTTTCACTCCCTCAGGGTGAAAGGTAAATAGGTTTCTTCCTCGTTTCCATTCTCTTTCTCCAGTCAAAATTAGTCATTCAAAAATATTCCAACAGCAATCATTGACACTGTAAAAAAATTGTGAATTTGTAGATCTCTGCCTCTCCCAGAGTGACTGTGTAGCCTTAATTCTATTACATAATAAAATATATGTTTCCTGATAAAGAAATTGTATACATTGGGAAAGAGAGGAGGAAGTGGAGTTTCTGAAGAAAGTGAAGAGCTTTCAATCCCCTACACCTCTGCTTAACATCATGTGATGCAGGGGGCCTACCCAGTTTGCTTGTGTGCTTGTCCACATAGGGGCATCCTCACAAATGTAAGTAGCCACATCACACTGCAATACAAAGCAAGCTTAGCTACAGTGTGTGAAGGCAGAAGACCTGGCTCCTTGACCCCACTCTACTGCATTCACCTGGCTATTGCTCCTAGCCATTTGAGGCACCACCCAAGCATTTTGAACTCTTGCATGAAATCTCCGATTGCCTCACTGAACTTTGGGTCCCACTTCTGATGCTTCAATTCTACCTTCGGTATTCTCACCCATCATCCACTTGTAACATTTGGGTGGCTTGTCTGTGCGTAATAGAATTTTTTTTTCATTGAACACTCATTAAAAACAGCAGGACAGATTTTTTAGGTTGCTGCAAAAGTAATTGCAGGCTTTGGCATTGAATGTAATGGCAGAAAACACAATTAACTTTTGCACCAACTTAATATTTGAGCTACTGCAGTAGGAGAGACTTCAATTCAGAACAGAGCTTGACTTCAAATAGAGTCTGTTCCTCACTCTTTACGTTTGATCCATCAGCAAATCTTGACTGCACATTTCCATGATACACATTTCTGTATCCATCTACTGTCTGAGTCTGACTCTCATAATCTTTTGGGTGAGTTTCTGTAAAATGTTCTCATTGGTTGTTCAGGTTCTGTTCCTATCCCTCCTCGACAGGCCCCAGCATGTTGTTCTGTAATGCAAATCGGACTATGTCATTTCACTTCAGTGATCTGCTGGATAAACTCTGACATGCAGAAGGCTCCCCTTTCCAGATGTGTGCTTGCATCCTCTGTGCTGCTGCCACAGAGTTAGCCTCCATCAGAACACCGAGCACCTCTCCATGGTTGGATAGATTTAAATCAGCATTGCCTGTGCCTTCCTCAGCTCTATCAGCTTGCTAAATCAACACGGTCCTCCCTAGGTGTCAGGATGATACTTCAGCTGAAGGCAGTGATTAATTTGACTTAGAATCTGGAGTATTTGCAACTCATGAGGTACTGAAGATACAGCTTTGAACTTCTGAGCAGGGAGCAGATTTGGAAAGCCCTCAAGGTGCCCTACAGAGAAACTTCGAATTTCTCAAGCAAGCCATTTTAAAAATATGATATAAACCTTTTACTGCTTAAAGAAAAAAAGGGAAGTCATGCTAATATAAAAGAAGAAGAACAAAGGGAGAAAGAAAGCTTAACAATGAATAGGGCATAATGAGGCTTAAAATACTGACTGCTCATCTTCTTGTCTTCTTGGTCTGCATGGTGGGACCATGTACAAAACGGAGTTACAAATGTCCACCTGGTTATGATGGGCCCTGGACCCCTCTGCTCACCACAGCACAGCAGAAATAAATGCTCCTACGACGCGTTGCACTGTCTGGTGGTTCAGTGCTCCCAAGGAAGCACAGGATTCCTTGGAAGCATTGACCCTGTAGAGATCTTTTGGGTGGATCCTCTTCTATGTAGTGGATAATCCAACTGTGGATTGAATCCTGACTCTACACAATGTGCGCTGGGGACCCTTCTGGATGCATTGATAAGACATTAATGAGAGCTGATGGGCATGAGGCTTCTCCTTTTTGGTCACACAAGGAAATGTTGTAGCTAGGTACCTGGAGAGGAGAAAAGAGGGACCGGTGACAAGAGAGAATGCAAGCAGACATGTGGCATCTCAGACAGAAGGAAGCTGGTTAGGGGCACAGAAGACTGGGAGTGCCACAACTGTGGGAGGAGCTGTTCTCTACCACAACTCCACTCTACCGCAGGCCTCAGCATATTCTAGAACCCTGGGTTGCAGAACATCCCTCAGTGAACAAATCCTTTGCTTCAGCCAAGCAATCTTCTCACAGAAACCTCAGGAGCAGGTCAGCTGTGAGCTGCCTTGGTGTGGAAACTGGGATGACAGACTTGTTCCTGGGGACACAGGAGGATTTAGAAACTCCCAGAATGGAAGGGGAGGCACTTGGGGAGTGGACAGGGCTGGGGAGCAATGCCTTGGTTCTCTACTTGGAGGGGTTCGTAAGAGCCATCAAAAATTGGAAATTAAGGCTAGTGTGATGGCTATTCATGTGCATATATATGGGGGCAGTTTGGACACATTTAAATTAGTTTCTGATAGGTAAACAAAGTTCAGGAAAAGTTTGGTGACACCCCAGACTCAGAACTGGTGAGAGGAAGAGTTTGGGCTTAAACCTAGTGGCCTTTCCACTTCATCAAGCTGGTTTAACTTGAATTTACTTACTGAGAAAACAATCTGTACTTTAGTAGCAGTATAGTTTCTGTGATTTTTGGAAACTGATTTGAGTTCTAAGAGCAGGGTCTGTGCCCTGTATTTTTCTTTCATGCAAGACACATGGTTGAAGCTTAATCAATATCTTATGAGTCATTTGATTCATTCATTAGAACAAGCATCAGCATCTTCTCTTGAGTGCTGTGGGCAGTTACTGGCAAAGGATCAGGAAGATATGGCAGGACAATAGATCTTATGACTCACAATAGTCGCCTGCTTCAAAATGAAGGTGTGAAAGCTTCATCAGATTTAGAGTTAGATGGAAATTAAGGAAAATGGCAATGGCAGGAAGCTGACTGTGTATGGGAACCTCAGCTGAGGTTGGAAACAGTCAGTTCTCTGCAACAGAAAGGAGGATTGAAATTGACCCATAGTCATTCAGGTTTGTAAGTGCTCAGCACGTGTGAGGCATTGTTCAAGGGAAAAGGATTTAGCAGTGGACAAAACAATTTATGTGATGTAAAAGCATTTTGAGAAATGGGTTATAATTTACTTACATTTCTTCTTATTCTCATGTAGCTTTAGTACTGTATGATGGTAAGATTTGGATTTGTAAAATTTGTATCCCTTGCTCTAAGAAACTTAAAGCAACTTACAAAGGTGTATGTGATTCTTGGAAAGATTATAAATTAGGAGTTGAAAAGATAGATGAGTAAGAAAAAAAATGGAATAAAAAGCAGCAGAACCCAACTGAGCCAGGAATAAAGCTAGTTCTGAGTACACAAAATATACCCGTGAAATTCTAGATACTGCCACAGGTGAGCCACAGATGTCACCTCAGGCTTTGCAGTGACTAATCCACAGTGAGTGATGATATGATCCATTAAGACAAACACATAACAACAAAAACAAAACCTTTCTTTGGCAGAAGAACAGCTAATGCCTGATACTGAGACCAGAAGGCAATATTTCTAAGTATCTTTCAGAACAGGACTACGTCTTGAGCAAAATGCCACTCATGAGGCTGGAAGAGGTGTCACTTTGAGTTCAGCGGTTGAATCTTTGTGAATTGATATTGAGTCTCCAGAAAATAATGAGGGACAAGTACGCCATGGTGTAAGTGAGTCTCTAGATTCCTGTGGCAAAGACATTGCACGTGTCTCCTGAGCAAAAGAATGTGTTGTGATTCACAGAACAGCTGGGGGTAAGGTGAGAGGGGAGAAGGTGGCTTGATGTCTGTGTCTTACAGAGAAATGTGAGTTGTAAATTTGATCAGAATAATCTCAGCTCAGCCTAATTGGTTTGCCCTGTTCCTTACATATGTGTGGGTTTGGCCATAGGTCTGCTATAATGTGGGTGAGGGAAGACCAGGGAAAGGATGAAAACCCCTGTTAGAATAGAAGAGACATCTAGAAATATTAATAAAACTGCTTTGTCTACTCACTAGAAACCATCTAGAGGGTTTTGTTTTAAATTAAGGAAGTATCAGTCACTCAACTGATATGTTGAAGAATGAGATACACAGAAAAAATTTAAACCCTATGGAAAAATCTCAATGTCTTTCTCTGATTTTATAAAACAATAAATTGGGTTAGAAATTGGGAAGACAACTTGGTCAGTCATGATAAGGCGTGAAACTGTATGTAAAGACTCCTATAAATGTTAATGTATAGTATGCAGAATCACATTTTTATTCTACTAATCGTTATGGACAGTTTTGGGGTATCTGCCAAGCTTCCCATCCTCTTCTGTGAGACCCCCCCAACAAACACACACGTGCACACACACCTGCATGTGCACGCACACACGTACTGTGCACCGAGGCCCTGCAGACATGATTCATCCCCCACTCACTTCAGTTGTGTGGAGCAAGGGTGGGCACCTGATCAAGGAGAACCGATCCAGAATTGGGCAGGACCATTGTGATTCTCCCTCCCCACCTGGAATTTGGAAATGGGCAACAGAGAGATTGAAGGATTGGAAGCTGGTGCTGAATCTAGGGGATTAATGTACGCCTCAAGCTGAAGAGGTTTTCTTCCGCTCATGCTTTGAAAACGCACAGAAATCTGGTATGCAGAGAGAGAAGTGAATTGTTCAGAGGCACAAAGAAAAACAGGGGCCAGAACCATGTGGTCTTAGACACACACACACACACACACACACACACACACTGGTACATTCACACCCGCATGCGTACCATGCCAACACAGTGGTAAGGGGAGGAGTGGGAGGGAAGGGAAATTTACTTTCTACTGACTTTCCAGCTCCCGGATCTACCCCTTCGTGAGGCCTGAATGCACTTACTCCCCTATTATCCTAGTGCCACGTGAGATGCTGCTGTATCTTTCCATTGGATCTCTAATTCTCATTCTCTCGCTCTTTGCTTAGGATGGTTTAGGTGGATATTTTCTCTCATGTTAAATGCTTCCTGACCGAAACATTAAGTAAAATAGGAAGACTTTCCGTTGTGGTAAAGGATAGAGAGGTAATTGACAGGACATGCGTGCGTTTTCTTTTTTTTTTATATTTACGTATTTTTCAAAGGACATAAGCATATTGTGTGGGGTGGAGAACATCTATGAAGTTTGTTAACTGCTTACAAAAAATCAGGAGTTTCCAGTTGTGAGTTACTGTGCGCGGTGGAAGGATATTTCACTGGTTCTTTTGGATATGCTCTCATGCTCCCCTGGGCTTGTTTTGCTTCCTTATACTCCAGAAACCTCTGCTCAGTCCAGGTAACTGCTCATCAGCTTTGTGGAGAAGTGAGTGACTCTGGATCCAGGGAATGAAAGTGATTTTTAAGTTCACGAGTTTAGGTTTAAAACTGTGACATTCTTGCAGGATAAGTTTGTTTTTGTCTCCAAACTAGCTAGAAAATACCAAGGGCTGGAGATGGGCAGAAATTTAAGAGAAGGTACCCCTAGAATAAACCTAGAATCTCTGCTAGAACAAGTACCATTGTTTTCCAGCAGGAGAGGACGTTGGGGAAACTGAGTCAGCGACCAACGGTTCCTCATTTCTGCCCAGGAGAGGACTGAGTTGACAGCACAGAGCAGGTCTCCTGTCCACCAACCTGCAGGAGAAGCATTTCTCTGGGCCTCAACATTGGTAGTCTGACGCAGGACTGCGGCAAATTCCTCATCTGAATGCCCCGCCCCTTCGGGAGGGGGGAGCAGCCACGCCTCCTAGAGGGAATCCTCCCAGATTCGGATGGTGATGGAAGCCTATCTTCCAGCTGCTCTTCTTGATACAATCTTTTTAAGTTTTTTTTTTTCAGTATTATTTAATTAAGTAACAGAGTTCTTTCAGCATTTTGTGAAAATTGAAACTCTAGGATAATTTTTTTTTTAATGATTTCCTTTGTTACAAAATTTCATCAGATTTTCCTGTTATGGGCAAACTTAAAAAGCCTTTTTCTTAATACTATACTGAAATTTTAAACAGAAACTAAAGATAGAAAGTCTTAGAGGATATTATTCTCTGTTCTCAACCAAAAATCAATAAAAAAATATATTCTTACCCTTTTTACATTAGCTGTCCCAATATTTGGTGCCTTACACACAGCTACATCTGTAGGAGATGCAAGATAAATCCTTTTTGAATAATGAAAAAGGGTTTATTAACCCACATTTGTAAAGAATCTTGAAGGACAGCAGCATAAGCAAAAGTGTTTATTTAGTCTTTACTTATTTATGTAGACAATTCACTCTCCGGTCTTCATTTCAGTGGGTGATGAGTAATGTGACCAGAGAGCCACAAAAGACAGAGGCCCAGAGAGGAGCAAGTGGAGATGCTGCGAGGTGCACTGGAATAGACTATGCCTTAGGAGCCTTAGAGAAGCATCTCCCTGGCAGACAGCAGAAGAGCTTTCTTGGAGAATGGGATCTTGTTGGCTAGGCTAGGCTAAATTAGGCTAAGCTACAGTCACAATCACCAAAAATCAGTGGCTTTACAGAGAAAGTTTATTTGCCACTCTTGTACTCTAGTGCAGCCCGCCCCTGCTTTAGATTCCAAGGCTGCATGCAGCACCAGAAGAAGAGAGAGCTGGAGGATTGCATGGGATGTTTTTCAGGGCCAGGCCTGAAAGTGGCACAGGTCACTTCAACCAACATGTCATTGGTACAGCCATACTCACTTGGCCCCAACTCCAAAGGAGACTGGGAAATGTAGTTTAGTTGTTTGTGCGCCAGAGAAGAGGAAACTGGTGAAGAACACACAGAATTTCCACAGGGTAGAGGGTGATTGCAGAGGAGAAGGGCAAAGGGGGCAGATATATGGCAGCTGTATGAAAGTCTATACAGCTGATTCTCTTGGAGCCTTTGGCCTGGGATGTGCAGCAGACACCGTCCTTCCCTATATTAAGGCACACTTTGCATTACACTTGGCTAAATAGAAAGATGGCAGATTTAAGTGCAAATCAGACAGCCATGGCATCCTGGAATCCACAGCTCTGGATTAGCTATGCTACACATTTTTGCACAGGCCAAATTCATGATAAATTGGAACCTGAGGAGAGTGCAATGCCATACCCTGAAATTGCATGTTTCCGGTAGGGCACTGGCTTGAATTACTTGAGGGGCCCAAGGCTCCTCCTCCATGCACTCTCTTCCAAACTATGCCAGAGGAGAGAGAGAACACTGCTAGCAGGAGCTCCCAAGTCTCTCACTCTTCTCCGCAATCAGGTTCGTGGCTCATAGTGGGAAGAGTGGACTTTTGCTGAGTGAGGGGCGCACCTACTTGTAACTCATTCTGTCTACTGCTTTCAGAGTGGGCCAAAATCCCTCAGACCAAGATTCAAGCAAAGAAACAATTTCTTAAGATGCTTGCCTTTTAACTGCATCATAGTTATCCCTCATCTCACCTCCACCCTGGGGTCTCTATGAGCATGGCCTGATACTGTCCACTAGGACTGGCAGGGGAGAGTCTGGAGATTTCCGACTTGGGTCTTTGGACTTTCCAAATAGGCTAGTAAATCCCAGCTCTGAGCTGTGACACCCGTGGATGTGTCTGGTTGCCTAAGTGTGAATTTATCACTAAGTCTGAAATCAAAATATAATTTAATTTGGTTTACATCATTATTTACAGGAGCAAGAGGGCTTTTTCCAAGGGGGGATTTTGGCCCAGAAGCAGAGATCCCAGTGCTGCCCAGTCTTTCTGTCTACCCTTTACTCTAAACTGACCGGCATTGCTGTGTCCCTTGTCACTGATGGAGGTGGCCCAAAAGCCCTGAGCCGGGACCAACTGCCATGTTAAAGGGGCTTGAGAATGGGCACATCTCTAGAGCAGATATTGGGCACTGAACTAGTACAGGCCCCAGGATATCTAAATAAAAGGGACCAGGGGCAACAAGGCAGTTAGAGAAACATGGCCGGGCTTGGGACTGGTCTTGAAGCAGCATTTCTATTATAGCAGCTGCACTGTTTTAACTACACTGGATCTTACTGGAAGGGGAGAGGGGGAGGAAAATTGAGATGGAGGTTAATCTTTCCCCCACCTCCGCCCCACTTTCCACCCTCTGGGGTCTACCCCTCGGTTCTCATTCAGATTTCTCTAGGTAAATGGTTGGGACAAATATCCATTCTAGTAGCAAGCCACGCTTACCTTGGAGCTGGTGCACCGTACCGCTGCCAGTGTGCACCCTCTGTCTCCACCAGGGTTAAGAAGGGGTGGTGGTCTCCTTCTCCTAGCCTCTTACCAGGTAAAGGAACAGAGGGAGAGGAGAATAATAGCACTGTCCCTTGCCTTGATTGTGTAAATGTGTGAGACTCTGGCCATGTTGAGAGGCCCCGAACACCTGGAATGTGACATGGAAGCAGCTTCCCTGGAGGAACAGATGGGACCACGAGAGCAAAAGACCTTTGCAAACTGTAAGAGCACCGATGTAAGCAGTGCCCCTCCTCTTCATTCTAATGCACCATCTGCACCTGTTGTCGCTTCGTTTTGAAGCTTGCTCCTATTCCAGTGAATACATCTTGCCTTGGCTGGGTCCACCTGGACAAACCCAGGACAGTGTTCATACGTTCTTCTTGCCATTCTTTCTGGCAGCATCATCAGCACTGATGTTCTCACTGATGACATGAGGGTGTCTGAGACAATGAAACAGGCTCCCTACCTGGCATGGTGTTCGCCTCCCCAGGGCCAGCAGGGGGCCCTGTGACCTTGTGAGAAGGCTCCCTGACACCTTGGGAGGGAGGGCCAGTCCCAGCAAAATGAATGTCATTCCCAGGGCCTTTGATTCCCACCGAGCGGGAGCCGCCAACGAGCGTCCTGGCCAGACCTCTCTTCTAAGGACTCCCCATAGGCCTGGGGACTAGGTGTTGCATCTACGAGAAGAGAGGGAGACGCTGCTGGTGCCAGGTTGTTTCCTGCTTTATTTTGTGTGCTATGTGCTCTGCAGGGACCTTTTGAGCGTCTGTCACAGTCCTGCTTCTCCTTTCCAGCCAGGGAACATGGTGGGTTTGCCTCTTAGGTCCTCATTAGATTTTTCAGCAGCTGCTCCAGCTTTTCTTTCTCTTTTTACAGAACAGAGAACAATTGGAGACTTGCTTTCTAAAGAAAAAAGGCTGGTGTTCGAAGGAGTTTTTCAAAACTCCAAGAAGACAGAGAGGGATCCCATGAGAGCGCAGAGGGTACCTGGTCTTGGGCACCTCCAGCCAACTCCTCACGCAGGAGATGGTCCTTGTCCTCCCAGCCCACTCCTCATTTCCAGTGCTTTTGTACTGGACCATTTCAGCTGTAGACTTGCAGAACTGGGCTCTAGCCTGTTACCAAAAAAAAAATCCCCTTTGCGGCTAGACTGAATTGTAGTCTTCTAGAAATTCTCCAGGTGTGTGTTTTCTGATTTAAGGGGAAAAACCAGCATCTGGAAACTCGGTGTGTTCTGATGTCTGCTGGCAAAGAGCAAATTGACACCAGAGTAAGTTATTTCTCAGGTATATGGTTATTTCATCCTTGTAAATAGTTCCAAAGGGAAAAGGTGTTTTATTTTAAGGAACACTTTCAAACCTATTATATGAGGGCTGCTGAGTACCCAGCATCTGTGGTCAGAGGCCTGGTGATCTGTTTGCTGTCATTCTCTGCTTTTTCATTGGTGCTTTCTGGAGGACAGCAGGTTGAGGATGAAGGAAGGGTCAGTTCCAGGCTCAGCTGTGGCCTTTAGTCAGCTGCAGATCACTTTGATGGGTAATTCAGGGAAAAAAAAGTTGACCTGGGTCATGCTTGGTTACAGCCAGACCAAGACCAAGATGACACAGTGATACCATCATAATCCCAGATTTAATATAATTTTCATAATTGCATATTAGTACTCAAGACACTATAGCTAGAAAAACAGCCCCCAATGAGTCATTTTTGCATCAAGTGTACTCGTAGAGATCATTTTTCATGATTCCTCAGTGGTCCCAGCAATTATGTTCATTGAAAGTACTGTTGTGAATGTAACTGGGACTCAGGCACAGGAGGAAAAATAACCTAAGCTTGGTTCTTTCTTCTTTTAGAGTTTGCAAATTTTGACCAACAGACATGGTTAATAAGACTATGCTTTGAAAAAACCTATATTCTATATTTATTTTATTTTTTAATTTTGTTAGTGACAGGGTCTCACTATATTGCCCAGGCTGGTCTCGAACTCCTGAGCTCAAATGTTCTTCCGACCTTGGCCTCCCAAAGTGCTGGGATTACAGGTGTGAGTCACCATGCCTGGCCTAAGACTATACTTTAAACAAACTTTTTAAAAAAGTGGGTTGATACATTTTATAGATGTTCATTTAATATACAACTGTTTTAGGAAAGCGATTCCAGGTCAGTTTTCTGAAATCTGTGGCAACAAATGTGTGGATATATCAGAATTAGTATTTTTATTAAAATATATTCCATGTGCCTTTTGATTCCTTTTTGATGGAAAGGTATCTTACACTTTCATTTGTGTGTATATATGTGTATATATATGTGTGTGTGTGTGTATATGTGTGTGTGTGTGTATATGTGTGTGTATATATATGTGTGTGTATATGTGTGTATATATGTATATATGTGTGTGTATATATGTGTGTATATTATATGTGTGTGTATATATATGTGTGTATATGTGTGTGTATATATGTATATATGTGTGTATATACATGTGTATGTGTATATATATGTGTGTATATATATGGAGTAACAATTTGTTGATTCTAGTCAACTGCCTTTGACTACCTGGGTCGAGCAATTTTCCACCAGATAAAATAACTTTTCAAAGCCTTCCTTCTGCTTCCCTTACTTTCCAGCCTGTACCCTTAGTACATAATTTGTAAACATTGTCATGGAGGGTCCTGATGCTTTAATGTATGCAGACTAAAAGGATATACAAAATTAACCACATCTAAAAGTGACCAAAGCAAGTCTACCCCCTTGTAAAATTATAGAAAGGTTTGCCTTTCAGTACATTAGATCTGCAGCTACATTAGTTGTTTCTGTGTCTTTAGATTTTGTGAAAGGGAACTGAAATCCAGCAAGTCGTATTAGGACCCCATTCAGAAAATGAACAAAAAAGCAAATGAAAACGACCCAGAATGAGGTGGTATATTTTTCACTTTGCGTTTTGTAGACATAAGTCCCTTCTTTATAATTTGCAATTTTTTCTGAGAGGTGGTGGATTTTCACTTCAGAGGCAAACAATATCATGACAAGACAGCCACAGGAGCCTGCAACAGAAGAAACAACATGTTGGGACAAATATTTCCTGACTGTAAGGGCCAGGGAAGAGGGTCAATGTGTAAACCAAGGAAATCTCTTACCATCATCCCCATTTACATTCTCCACAAAAAAAGTACTGCGTATTTGTAATCATGAGCCTGATTCTTCAATCTATAGGTAGTAGTGCTTGGGTTATGGTTCTGCTCTGAGTGAAGAAGATCTGTGTGTGTGTGTGTAGGAGTGCAGTGGGGGGTAAGGAGGTGGTTAGAATTACGCTGATCTTACAAAGACTGGGAGATATTCCTCTTCACATGATGTGAAGGCTGAATTGCTAGGCACTTTAAAGGCATAATGGTGGAATCAGGCTACAAAGCAGCCACTGCTATGATGTGGCTTCAAGAGAAAATATTTCTCTGTACTTCACAGCCATGCAGGATAAAGGCCAATCATGCGACCTCTTGTGAAAGGCCCCGGGCCTCCCTTCAGAAGGGTTACCACGGCTCCTTCGGCTTTCACTTGGCCACAGCAGCACAAAGGAAAACCTGAACAAAGGTAGCTATGGATAAGGTGTTGATGTGGCGCACATCTCTATTCTCCTTGTTTGTAACAGAATTCAGATTTTTAGCTAGACATGTGAGTGTCTTGAATTAAGACGGCATTGTTCAACTAAGGGGGTTGGGATGTATGGGTGGGAAAGTCTTCTTGAACTATACAGGTATTAGGGGCCTGTCCTTTCTTCCCTGCTTCCTCCTTGCTGTGGCTGAAATATGGATGCAATGGCTGGAGCTTCAGCATACATTTTGGACCAATGTGGCCCCAGAAATGGAAGCAATACACTGTGGAAAAACAAGAAAGAAGGAGTCTAAATCCCAGATCTTGGAGTCTCTGGACCAGCCCTGGACTTCAACCTCTAGATTTTTATGTGTAAGAAAAAAAAAACTTTTATTTAGTACACTATTATTATTTTCCCCCTCATCTATTACTCATTGGTAGCCTAATCTTAACAGATGTAGCTGTGATTTGGGTGAGATTGCTGTGGGACAGGGGCACTCCATACTGGCTGGAAGCTGGAAGCTCTGGTGAGTGTCTCCCCTGAAGATGGACAATGGGAGATTTCCAGATGGGTGGATGGCACAGGGAGCAGAAGCAGGTGGCAGGAGGGACCAGATCAGGAGCACATGGGATGACCAGGACTTCACAGCACTTCCACAGCCACTGTTATACCCCAGGTCACCACAATAGGGTTCCAGTTAATAGGAGACTTGCTGGGATAGTTTTCTGCCTTAGGTGAAACCAATTTGGGTTCAAACCCTGATTCTTTTACTTATTATGCAAAAGTAGGCAATTTTAATATTCAGGTCTCAACTTCTTCATCTATAAAAGGTGGTTAATATAAATAAAGCATGATTTGCATTTGGCATTGTAATTGACACATATAAATGCTTACTAATTGGTAGCTATTCGTATACTTTTTATGGATTCCTCTTTTCTTGCAAGTCCTTATCATAATAGCTTGATTTAGGTCAAACCAATTTGGTTTCAAATCCTGATTCCTCCCCTTACTATGTCAAATTAGGCAATTTTATTTCAAAACCTCAGCCCACCCCATATCAGGAACACCTGACTACATCAGGGTAGGCAATATAAAAGAACATATCACAGTGTCTTTTTTTCCTCCAGATACTCTTCCATTGATTTTTTTTTTTTTTTTTTTTTTTTTTTTTTGAGACGGAGTCTCGCTCTGTCGCCCAGGCTGGAGTGCAGTGGCACAATCTCGGCTCACTGCAAGCTCCGCCTCCCGGGTTCACGCCATTCTCCTACCTCAGCCTCCCGAGTAGCTGGGACTACAGGCGCCCGCCACTGCGCCCGGCTAATTTTTTTCTATTTTTTAGTAGAGACGGGGTTTCACCATGGTCTCGATCTCCTGACCTTGTGATCCGCCCGCCTCGGCCTCCCAAAGTGCTGGGATTACAGGCGTGAGCCACCGCGCCCGGCCTTTTTTTTTTTTTTTTTGAGACGGAGTCTCGCTGTATCGCCCAGGCTGGAGTGCAGTGGCCGGATCTCAGCTCACTTCAAGCTCAGCCTCCCGGGTTTTTACGCCATTCTCCTGCCTCAGCCTCCCGAGTAGCCGGGACTACAGGCGCCCACCACCTCGTCCGGCTAGTTTTTTGTATTTTTTAGTAGAGACGGGGTTTCACCGTGTTAGCCAGGATGGTCTCGAACTCCTGACCTCGTGATCCGCCCGTCTCGGCCTCCCAAAGTGCTGGGATTACAGGCTTGAGCCACCGCGCCCGGCCCTTCCATTGATTTTATGTCTCCTTTAGGACAGGTGAATGCTTTTTACTCTTCAGTTAAAGTTAATCCAAATATCCTAGGAATGGCAACATAATGGCTTGAGTTTCTTTTCATTAATTCACTCATTCATTTATTCATTAGACTTATATAGGGGACAGTTGTGGAGATTTAAACATTAAAGAAAATACACATGGTTTCTGCATGGAGTATAATTGGGCAGAGGACATAAAATCAATTACTAACCAATTACAGTGCATGTAATCAACGGGTAGTAGGGAGGCTGTTACTGAGAGGGTGGGCAGCATCATGGAAGTGTCCTTAGAAGCAGCCAGAAGGAGCTGTAGGAAAAGTTAGCTGAGCAGAGGGATGCTGGACTGTGTGGGGAGAGCGTTGCAGGCAAGAGGAGCTATCATGCAAGTGACAGCCCCCATTCCTTTCCCAAAGGTCAAGCTGGGTTTGGGGTAGAGGTAGAGATTGGGGGGTAGGAATGAGGGGAGAGGTGAGCAGAAAAGGCGACATCACATTTCTTCTACTTTAGAATTTCACATAGAACTGGCCCATCAGTTTAATCATCATCAAATAATTGCATAATGTAATTTTCTTGAAATTTCACTTTCTACTATCCTCAGAGGGGTAGCTGAGAATATTCCTTTGTAAAATTTTGTCAGCCTATTTTTGTATTCTAAGCTTAAAACCAGTGCTCTCCCCCGGCAAAACCGTATTATTGCTTTATTGTTAGATCCTAACAAAAAGGCTGCAGTGCTGTTTTCTCTTTATCTTTTATTCGAAAATTGTGGAGAAAATGCCACTGCTTTTACCATAAGAGCCTTCTTTGTCTGAGGAGATGGTGAATTTCAGACAGAAGTGAAACACTATTTCCTGAGCACCTGAAAGGAAAATTCAAGCTCGGTTTCCTTTTCAAGTTGTTAAATATTTTAAAGGTAGTACTTTGTTAAGGAGACAGCGTTACAGCAAGGCTGTACTTCAAATTCTGAAAGTAAAAGTTACTTGGGGTGTCATAAGACTCAAAGCCTTTTGCCATAGCTAATATTTCAAGCACACAGCCCCCAAAACAAAGTGTGCTGTCTAGTAGTAGAGAGGACAGTCTGAGATCTTGCTCTGGGTTCTAGGGTTGATCGCGAGGTCAGCATCGTCGTTTCAGGGCCAGAGGATAGAAACCCAGCCTGAGTCTCATAACCTTTCAGTGACTGCTAAGGGATAAGAGATATGAAGGGAGACAACTCAGTGTGAACTTGGGATATTTTTGCTTCTCTCTGTCCATAGCTCTAAAAAAGACATGGGATCAAGGATAACTATTTATGACTTATGGACCAAAAGATACACATGAAGAGTTTCTCTTTGTGGCATGGCTGCTAAGGCTATAAAAGAAGTGTGTAAGGGATATGAGTAATGTGAGAATAGGACTAAACCTACCCACTTCCAGTATGACCCTTTGAATCCAGCAAGAGGGGCTCCTGCTTTGTGCCCCACATTTAAAGGGTTCTGCTCTGTCTCTCTTCTGGAGAAGTTCCTTCCCATAGCACAAGGAATCCTTGAAGTCAATAGAACATACCCATCTGGGGTGCCCAACTCACATTTTAGTCCATACTCCTGGGACCCCAGAATTTACTTCATAAATAGCCCTGAGCCCATTTTCAAGGCCTATGTGGTCATTTCTCCTGGGTCAGTCCTCTCAGGGTCAAAGGGTGGCTGAGGAATAGCTGTTTCAAGAGGCATGGTCAGAGCTTGGATACATGGTACAGTGTCCACACACATATGCTTCAGGTTCTTTACCGTGTGCAGTGGAGCCAGGCAGGGGAAGAGAAGTGGGTTTTCATTCATACTCTTGCCCAGGACTTCACAAATGGTAGGATCAGTCCTACATGTCTCTCTCCTCTTTTTCCCAGTTATCCATGTACACCAAGAGCCCAAATCCACGTGGTGCCATTTGGACAGATTCCTTATGTGTCTGTCCATCTGACCAACACTGCTCCTGCTCCCAAGAAAGGTTAGAATAAACCAGGACTTTGAAAAGCCTACCAAACCTTGCTGGAGCTATAATTTGGAGTATAACCAGGCACAAGGCCCAGGTTTTGCTGCCCAGTGTCTTACTCAATGACCTACAGCCATTTTTCCTTTCATCTGTCTGATTTCCCCACCATCTGGCTGGTGCTGTAGGGTTTTTTTCTTCCTTTTAATGACTTTGATTACTGAGTTAATTTCTGACTGAATAGGATAGCTGAGTTATAGGGCTGTCACACCATGAATGATCAGTCAATTAACAAACGTTTGTAATGTGCTAGACACTGCACATTCATGACTCTCCTCTGACAGCTGTCTGAGACTGCAGAATTGAGCACCGGTCTCCTCCAGTCCTTACTATATGTGAACGTAGGACACAGCCATTGAGAGTTGCTTCTTCATCCCTGCGTGACCCCAAGGGCATCTACGCTTTTATGAGTGGGAACACCCTCCCAGGATCTGTGAGAGTCCAGAAGTACTATGGGTTTGGGTCCTCGAAGGGGAAGAAATCTCTGAAATGTTATCCTATTATCAGTAAGATCATATTTTGGGAAATAATAAATTGGAATTTCAATTCCATTTAAGGTAATGATCAACATTTTCAGAAAGCTTTCAACACATCATCTTCAATTGTCTTATAGGTGACAGATATTAGGAGCATTTCATTGCCAGTATAGAATGATAAATTGATAATTTCCTTTTCAAGGACTTTTGAAAGATGATAAATGGGTGTGGGAAAGCCACAACTTTACAAGTGTAGGTGTTAATTTTCTCTAAAATCATGCAAATGTCACTTGAAAGTTGGTAATTGAAAGTAAGGTCACCAGCAATGATTTCTTCCCCCAATAGAAGTTGTTCTGAGTCTACACTGCTCCAGAGACTGATGGCTACCATCTAGAAAGGGACAGAGAGACAAGTGAAGAAAGTTAATACCAAAGAGTAGATTTTGAGATTGTGATGGCAAGCAATTTGGTCATGTGTTTCCAAAGGATAGATGTAGATGAAGGAATAACACCACTGGGTCTAGCCTTTTCACTTTATCTTCTGTAATGGAAAGTTGAAGAGCCCATATCTAACCTCAGTTTTACAGATGTTATGTTATTGAGAAGGATGATTAATGCAAAGAAGAAATGATCTAAAAATATAATGTCTATCTAATTTGAATTTATTTTCAGAAATATGTCTGAAAATATGACATTTTCAGAAGAATGTCATTTGTTACCAGAAAATATTTAGCTACTTCTGTTTTATTCATTTATTCAACAACTATTTATTGAGTGCCTATTGCACTGTTGTGGGAACTGGGGGTACAGCACTAAATGAAACAGGTAAAAATCCCTTTCTTCACAGAGCTCTCAGTGATGGAGACAATGGAAAAAGAGGAGAGGCAATAACTTGATAAGTACATTGAATAGTTTATCAGAGTGTGATATATATTAAGGAGAATAAAATAAAGCAGAGAAGGGGGATAGGAAGGCTGGGGAGGGATGGTCAGGGGAGGCCTCATAGGGAAGATAACATTTAAGTGCATCTTGAGAGAAGTGAGGGAGTGACAAGGTAGATATTTGGAGGAAGATTATTTCAGGCTGAAGGAAGAGTGAATGCAAAGGAAGTAGGTGGTTTGAGTGAAGAGGGGAGGAAGGTAAGGGATAGAAATAGGTGAGCTGTCTGTGTGTATTTCTGAAGTAGATACATCAAGTGGTGCTTTGGAGGCCATAGCAAGGACTTGGGTTGTGACTCTAAATGAAACAGGAGGGAAGACATACATTCTGAGTAGGGCAAGAATCTCTTTGCAACTGTGATAGAAAATGATTAAGCATTTCCTTGCACAAGGTCATGGCTGGGCCATGTACAAAATAGATGAAACACGGTCCTCCTACCACACCGTGGACATGAATGACCTGGAATGTGATTCCTCACAACACTGCCCATTCAGCCACTTCCCTGCATACAAAAATGAAATTCTTTGCCCACTGCCAACATCAGCTGTCTAACATTACTTCTCTTTTCCTTCTGTGGCCTCTTTTCTAAGTTCTATTCTGAGAAACTAGCAGAATATTTTCATTGCTGGGTTTTCCTGCCACAAATCCTTTATCCTTCATCAGGCTCTGTGGCTTTGATGACTGGACATCCCTGTATCTCTTTCTTGACCTTCTGAAAAAGTGCGCCTCCATAAGGATTGGCGTAGAGATAAGATGCAGATTTTTTTCACCACCATTTGCAGAATAATGTGCCCCAGACATATTTCAGAACCCAGGTTATTATTAATACTGAAACTGATATATAATGTAAGTGCTCTATTTTTAAACTCTTCTTTGTTTTCTTGTCTTTGTATATATGAATGTGCTTACGTTCCATGCCATAGCTGTAATTATCATAATTAGTTAGGCCCATACTAGGAGCATCCTCTTTTTAAAGAAAGGCAGCAATTTTGTTTGCCTTGCTTGGCATAACTCATAGCAGACGCTATATGTAAGAGAAGGCATAACTCCTGATGCTATGTGTAAGAGAAGCTATATGTAAGAAATGCTATATATAAGAGAATAATTATAATCATTACAAATGGTAACAAATACAATTTGCAATAAGTCCACATTTTGGTGGCTTTTATCACCTCCAAAAGGCCTGAACCAATACTTTTCATGTCATTCTCAGAGAGTATTCACAGAACTACTAGGATGTTCTACCACTGACCCATGTCAAGTCTGCCAGCTGGCCTACCTTCTTCTACATGCAGATCTAGGTAAGGCTCTCTCCCGTCAACTGGGAAACATCTAGAATGGAATATATAAAAGGCCCCCACTCAAATATCAGTGCTGCAACTAAAAACTGTGAATCTAATTGCTTCTATACTCAGCTCCCTCTTTTTTGGTTCTCTTTCTTCCTCTACCTCCTTAAGTTTTCTCTCTCTTTCTCTCTCTCTCTCTTTCTCTCTCTCTCTCTCTCTCTCTCTCTTTCTCCCACTGTATTATAAATCTTGAGGGAAATTTTTTCATCCCCTTTTGCCTATTCTGCCTTCTCCTGCCTGCACCTCTATTACAGGTGGCCCACTTTACACAAAGCTCACTGCTGACTGGTACCCTTACAACATTCCCTCTGGGACACCCATAATCTCCCAGTTTTCCTTTTTCCTCTTTCTCTTTGGACATTGCTACTCAGTGTCTTTTGCTGGCTTCTCCTCCTCAACCAAAAAATTAATTGTCAGTGTTCTTCAGGAATTGGTCCTAGGCCAGCTTTTATCTATGTACGTTCTCTCCCTAGGTGATCTCATCCAATTTTATTGCTTTACATAATATCTATATCCTAATAATGCCCACATTTATGTCTTTCTTCTAGACCTCTTCACTGAACTCCAGATTCATGTAACTGACTATTTACTTGACATCTCCACTTGGTGGTCTCATAGCATCTCAGACTTGATGTGCCCCAAATGGAACACATGATTTTTAGTGCTGAGCTCTTCTCCCCACCTTTTTCTTGCCCTAAACTGCAAGCCGGCTCCTCCCTTATCTTATCCATAATGCCACCACTATTTATTAGTTGCATAAGCTACCTGAAAAACATTTTGAATGTACTTTCAGAATGTTTTTAGAATCCATTCATCTTTTTTTCACCTCCAATGTGATAGTATTGTCTTTCACCAGACATTTCTTAAAGAGGTAAATCAGCTATCAGACATCTCTTTAAAATCTTTCAAAAGCTTTTCATTGCAATTAGAATCAGTTCTAAAAGACTTACCATGGTTAATGTTTAAGGTCCAACATTAACTGGTATCAACTGATCTCTCTAACCTCATTTTTTCCTTGTGCTACTTCCCCCTTACTACCCAGCCCCTAGCCACGTTGGCCTTCTTTTGGTTCCTACAGCAAGCAGACCTCTTTCCCTAGAGTCTTCAGTGTGCTTTCTCTTCTACTTAGGGTGTTCTGTGAAGGTTCTCAGTTCCTTCTTAGCTTTAGAACTCAGCTATTGGAGCAGTATTCCCTGACCACCATATCAAAGCCAGACCTCTGCTATCATTCTCTTTCATAGCAACTTGTTTATCACCCTCATTGTAATTATTGCAAACTGTAATAACTTAATTATTTATGTACACTTTTAAAATTAGATGAGATTTTAAAAGGTGTCCGATAGATGATTTACCTCTTTAAGAAATGTCTGGTGAAAGGCCATACTATTGCATATTATAGCAACATGTTTATCACCCTTTTATTGTAATTATTGCAATCTGTAGTCACTTAATTATTGATATACACTTTTGTTTGACTCTCCCACTAGACTACAAGCTCCATGAAGACAGCACTGTGTGCCTGATTCACTGTGGGATCACCAGTGCCTATTATAATGATTGGCACATAGTGGGCACTCAGCCAATGTTTGACAAATATGTGAAATATATTCACCTATATTACAACCCTGAGCACTGGCTACAAATTAGAATGACTCCAGAGAGCTTAAGGTAAAATAGCAGTGCCCAAGCCCTACCTCCAGAGACTATAATTTAATGAGTGTTGTGTGAGACCTGAGATCAGTCATTTTAGAAAGTTCTTCAGATGATTCTAATGTACAGTCAAAGAAGAGAATCACTGCCCAAAATGAACTATGGGGGATGATGAAGGTCTTACTAAAATCCTACCTTGGGAAAAAGACTTCTCAGCATCAGTTTGTAAATGACAAGATGAGAAAGAGCAAACTGGCTGACTTGCATGGGTTTCATGCAACAATATTACATGGGGAATGCTGAGGAATATGAGCTAAACTGGAGGCTGTGAGAGTGGAAGAAATGTCTTGTTCAGGAAGCAACAGAATATGAAGCCATAAGTATGAGAGAGCTGTGTGACTGAAGCCATTGCTGGCCTGTCCAATGGGTTGCTTTCTTTCCTTTTCTACCTGCTGGGTCTGGCATGCACCACATCGGGAGACATAAGGAGATGCCCATAGCAGTACTCTGGGCAGTGTGGAAAGTTCCAGATAGGCAATTAGGAGGACTTCTTTTCCCTTCCGTTCCCTTTCCCCCTACTGCATGCCCCAGGATGCCAAGTCTTGGGTGCCCATCCAACAGAGAAGTAGACAGTTGAAGAAATGACCGTTGAATGACTTCAGCACAAGGATAGGGGGAAGCTTAGGGAAGCTGGATGTGAGTGGGGAGGAGAAAAAGAGAAAAGAGGTCCAAGGAGGAAAGCATTTTTCTTCTCTGCTGACAGTGAGCACTGCCACCTGGGCAGCATACACTGGCGAGAGAAACAAGGGAGGAGAACCAGTCGGTGGAAGAGAGCTGACCTCTGGTGTCTCTTATTGGAATGTGACTCGTATGTGAAATAAAGGACCCCTAATGCAGTCTCTGGCCTCTGAGTATGTGATGCATTGGCTCACATTTAAAATGTTTGGGATAAGGGCTACAAAACCCTATCCTTACACAATTGGGGCTTACAGCCAGAGTCTGCATGGACATTACAATGGTGAATAAACATTTCCAAAGTTCCAAGGGCTTCTGGGTACCATATGGGATTTAAGGGGAATGAGGAAGTCTGTGATTCCAAAGTGACCTGTTTATCCCCAGAGGTCACAAACTGTCAGTCCATCTCACCCTCAAACGTGTTTTTTTGTCGTAACAGTATTTTTTTTGAGTTATTGAACATTTTGATATTTAAAAAATAAGTATTTGTGGCTTAAAACAACACTGGATGATCTAAAAACACTGGACCTTTATCCTCTGCAAGACACAGATCTGGAGCTGGCTCCTTCCCTTCCTTTCTCCCCTTCTCTTCCTTCCATGATTCACAAAACTTTATTGAGCCCAAGCTTTTACAACAAATTTGAGGGTGGGTGAGACGGAACAGAATGCAGGCAGAGGTCCTGATCGTTCCCGCATATATTTGTATGCTCAGGTTCTCCTTGCATTAGGCTTGGCCAAAGGCAGAGATAAGATCGGGGATTTGGATTAAATTCTGTATTCTCTGAGTCATCTCGCTTTTCAAATGCTGTTAGTTTGGTCGTCTGTCAGAACTGTCAAATAATTTGTCTTCCAAATGGGCTGTTCTTTGGAATTTCATTCAGAAGCTGGAGTGCTAGACGGCTGTGCTGCTAATAAGTTGTTGCATCTCACCTTCACTCCAGCTTTGCTTTTCTCTGCTTTATGATGCCAGGTCAAGACTTCCCAAACTAGTTCTGCCTTTTCAGCTGTTTTCTGTCAAACATGAGCACCAGGGGGAGAGGGAAGACAAGAAAAGAAAAGAGAGAAAGGCCCACACCTTCCACTTCACTTGTAGTTCTCCCCGGTGGCAGCAATTGGGGAGTGTCCAACCTTTTCCACACTCACAAAAACCCCTCATGGTGTCCCAGAGCCAAGTCCTCAAGGTCTTAGACACAATGCTCTCGGGTCTTTCCTCAAGCTTCTAGGTTCTGACAATGCCAAACTCTTTTGTTGGTTCCCCCAAGCCCTAGGGGTGGAAGCTGCTTTCTGACATTACCATCTTGGAGTTACCTCGGGGTCTCCTTTTTGTTTGTCAGTCTGCCAACACCTGTTGAACCAACTCCCTGTAGCTCAAACTTGAGCCAGCCTCAGAATCTCCTGAAGGGCTTGTTCAAATACAGATGGCCATCCTCCCCCAGACCCCCAAGTTTCTGATTCAGTGGGTCTGGGGTAAGGCCTGAGAATTTGCTGCTTTATCAAGTTTCCAGATGATACAGATGCTGCTTATTTGGGGACTCCAGTCTGAGAACCACTGCTTTACATTCCATTCCTTCTGTTAAAATCATGTGTAATGGTTATCAGTAAAACAGCACACCACCCAGATCCACCAGTTTGATTTTGGATGTTTGGTGAGCAGAAGTAATCCCAACTCTCTCTTCTCATCTGGACCTTCACCTGTGACTGAATCACTTTCTCGTTCTCTCTGCCCACACCCTGAGCCTGTGCTCTTGGCTCTTCTGCCCCGATTGCAATGCCTTTGGCCTTCGTTTATGATATTCCATCCCACTCCTCACTGGCTCATGTCCTATTGCTTCAAAGCGCCTGTTCTGCCAGTTCCATCTCATCTGAATTCTGATTGCTGAAACCTGTTCTGTCTAGGTGACCAAGTTAATAGCTCTTTTCTAGGCTTGCTATTTCAAGTCAGCAAATTCATATTGAATTGTCCACTGTGTACAGAGCTTCATGCTGAATGCTTTTGTCAGAGATACAAAGATGTGAAAGACTTAGACTCTTCCCTTATAGGGTAATCATCTGTACAATTTAAAATGGTTTTATATACTTGTGACAAATATAAAGAAATTACTAGCAGAATCTCCACTGGAGGATATACTTTGGTTGGGTGAATAATGTGATTAGCAGGATGTGGATGGGGTGAGACCCCAAGCAGTGTGCACAAGTAACAATGAACAGAGGTTCCACTGCGAGTGACCTATTAACTACAGGGCTTTGTTTTATAGAAAGAGATCTATACACGCTTGTGGCAGGGGTTGAATTGTGTGAAAGAAGGGAGTAGTGTCAAGAGCAAGAAAGTACCTTGAGCCTGGTGACTGGTGGCTGGCGGCCAAAGGGCAACTTCGAGAGAAAAAGAAACAGTCGAATAGAGATTTTCATTGCATTGTTTGCTTTGTGTGAGTTGTTATCATTCTGTATCTCTCCATGAAACCATCAATAAAATTACTTGCCTCCCAGGAATCTGACAAAGTGTTGGATCTTTTTGCAAATTTAGAATGGGGTGAAGTCAGAGATCTCCTACAGAACAGCTACACATAAATTATACACACATTTTTCATTTTCTCATCTTTCTCCTCCCACCTGCAGATAGTAAGCACCGTTTGGCACTGACTGGGTTTTATATTCTTTTCCATCAGCCCTGGCTATTGAGTAACACATGTTTATTGATGAACTAATTTCTGGCTTTAGAGTTTATCCTTGCCCAGATACACTTAGCATTAGGCTACACAAAGTATCTACAGACTTGAACATGGCTGCTCATATGTGGGAACACTGGCCCTTTACTCTTCTTTGATGCCATTTATTTATTTTTTATTTATTTTTATTATTATGTATAAATAATAGCACATTATTGAACACTGAGAAATATTGATAAGTATGAGCAAAAATAAAAGTACCCCATAGTGTCATGGGTCAGAGACAACCACAACCAACACACTGGAGTCTCTATTGTCTGTCTATCTATCTATCTATCTATCTATCTATCATCTACCTATCTATTTCATATATATATAGAGTCCCTATATATACATATAAGTATTTTATATGTATATTCTCTATATTTTATATGTATAGTCAAATTAGGTTCACAATGTTTGTATAAGTTTACATACTGCTTTTTCCATGTAACTTTTTGAGACAAGCATTTATCCTCTTGATTACATCTTCAAAAATATAATTTAATGTCAGCATCATAGTTATTCATATAGACACCCATAAAATATTTATTGAATTCCCTACTGTTGAACAAGCATGGTATTTCCACACTTTTTGTTATTATATATGATACTACAGTGTGCATCCATGTATATATGTTAAGATTATAACTTTATATTTAGGTAGATCGTCTTTTTGACATATTGAAAAGCACATTTGTCTTCAGAGGTAGAATTTTGTACTTACCTGAAATGAAGCTCAAAAGGTACAACCCTAGGGGACCATGCAGAGTTTCAAAGGGTTTTCCAAAAGCATTGTACATGAAGAAGGCTGTTCCCACCATGGTTAACACAATAAGGATGGCAGAGAAGAGAATGACATTGACATGGATGCTTACTGGGATCGCTTTGAGCAAATCTGGAAAAACTGAAGATAAGACAAAACTAGGGTTAGAAGAAGTTTCATTAGCAGTAGTCTGCAAGTATAATTTTAAAAATTCAATCTCTCTTTTTAAATTTCAAACATCACTACAATCCTTCTGATGAATACATTCTCACTTACTAATTTATAAGGGGTTTACACAAAGGTTTAAAGATAGGATCATTTTATAGACTGTACCAGTAAAATTTAGCAAAGAGGAGATTTGAGGTAATTTATTTTCTGAGCTTGGTCGTATGTAATGATTTAAACAAATAAATGCTGGCTTTATAACCCAATCTGTACATTTTAATAATTAAGCTTTTAATGACCTTTCTCAGTCATCATTTTAAAAAAATCTATCTTAACTTGCAATGATATTTTAAGTTTGGAGATATCTGGGGTGTTCAAACATCAGGAAGTTTTCATATTTACTTTGTTACAAAAAAATTGTTTCTAGTCTACACCAAGATTAAAGAATGGAGATATTTTCAGTCAACTTCAATATTTTAATGTAGCACAAAGCTGTGGGAAAGTAATTTCTGGTACTATGGGAAATATTTCCACGTAGAAAACATGCCAAATCTATTTCTAGATTTTGTGTTCAGGGCAAGTTTTTCTTGTTTGCAGAGAAAGCAAAACCCTACATTTTAGGGTTTCTTTTTTCTGGTGAGGCATCAGCATGCTTGGCCTCAGCAAATCTGGCAGGACCAATCTGGAGAAGTTTAATTCAGTTTATTTTAGTTCTCCAAACATGTATCAAGTGCTTAAGTTATTTACTGAGCACCTACTGTGTGTCAGGCATTATTCTAGGTGTTGGAAGTAGAGCCATAAAACAAGATGGACAAGGTTCCTGTTGTCTCACAGAGCTTATAACCTAATGGGAGAAGACAGACCATTAGAAAGTAAACAAACAAATAAACGCGATAGCTTATCTCCAAAGATGGCCGCAATCAATGCTTTTCCCCCTTTTATACATGTGTCGCTTCTCATTTAAGAGGTAGAATTTTTTCCCCAATGCCGTTGAACTTGGATTGGTCTTTGATTGCTTTGACCTCCTGAATATGGCAGCGGAAGTACATTGTACCAGTTCCAGGCCAGTTTGATAAGAGAACTGGCAGTCTCTGCTTTTTTTTCTTTTGGAAGCTTGAGTTGCCAAGAAGTCCAGGCTACTCTTCTGGAGAGAAAGGCTGCCTGGAGGAGCACTGAGGCACCAGACACACAAGGGAAGAAGCTGTCCTGGATGTCAAGCCCAGAAAAGATGACTCCAACCCAGTTGCTATGTAACTGCTACAGTTAGGAGAGGCCCTATCAAGAACTGTCCAGGTGAATAAGTAAATTTTTGTTTTAAGTCCCTGAACTTTATAGGAGAGCTGTTATCCAGTGGTAACAATGATAGAGGTGTAGAAATTTTAGGCAGACAGAGGCAGGTCCATGGAAAAACCTCACTATTGAGCTGAAAAGCCTGAAACCCGCAGCTCAAAGTGAAAACTTCCATCCTTATGTGCCCATTCTTTCCCAATTGGTTCTTTCTGAATAATGTCTTTTTACTAATAGAGTGTTGCCTTTTCCAAAATTAGGTATGGTCTGCCCCACCTCCTATCCTCTGCCTATAAACACCCCAGACTCAGCCAGTAGAGAGGAGAAGTGGCTGGACATCAGAGAGAGGCAACTTGACTTCAGAGATGGTGGCTGGACATTGGAGAGGTGTGACTTGACTTCAGGGGAGAGTGACTTGCCCTTCCCATTCCCTTTTCAGCTTCTTCTCTGCTGAGAACCACTTTCATTGCTCAGTAAAATTCTCTGCATTCAAAATCCTTCAGTTCATCTGTGTGACCTCATTCCTCTTGGGCAGCAAACAAGAATTCAGGATGCACAAATTGTGGGTACCCCAAAAGACTGTCACCCTGGCCCTTTGCCCTCACTGGCAGAGGGCCGCCACCCCACGTGATGAAGCAAAAGGCCCACTGAGCTGACAACACACTGCTGTCTGCAGATGGCGGAGCTAAGAGAACATTGTAACACACACACCCTCTGGGGCCCTGGGGTCACAGGCACCCCCACCTAGATGCTGCTGCAGGGCCTGCATGGAGTTTGCTCCTGACAGCACTAAAGCAGCCAGCTGGTTCCTGTACTCATTCACTCATGGGGCAGGCTGAGTAAATGGGGCACCCCTGTTGTGAGTCCCGTGAAGGGGTCAAGAAAATAGCCTGCATCAACAACAAGATAGTTTCAGATAGTGAAACATATGATAGGGAAATAGGGTAATGGGATTTTGAGTGATCTCTGAGTGGATGGGGTGGTCAGGAAAATGACACGAGCTGACACCTGAATGTTGAGAAGGAAATCACCCCTTGAAGATCTAGGGGAAGAGCTTTCCAGGGAAAAGAAGCACAACTGAGGCAGGAATGAGCCAGTGCAGTGGAGCCTGGTGAATGGTGAGGAGGTGGAAGTGGGATTGTTGTGCTGGGATCAGATTGTTGTACCCACTGGATCCTGGCCTATTGACCACGGCAAGGAGTCAGCTTTTTATTCTAAATTTATTAGGAAGCCACTAGAGAATTTTAACTAGGAGAGGGACATGGTTTCCTTCATGATATTAAAAAATCTTTCTGAATGCTGACTAGTGATCACAAGGGGGTGGGGAAGGACAAATGTCCAGAGATCTAAGGGAGGCTATTTACAGAGGTGAGAGATGGGGGTTCACCTACGGTGGGAGAGGTTGTCAGATTTGGGATACATTTTAGAGATGGAAGATAGGACTTGTTAAAAAAAAAAAAAAAAAAAAAGAGGAATCCAGGCCGGGCACAGTGGCTCACGCCTATAATTCCAGTACTTTGGGAGGCCGAGGGCGAGCGGATCACAAAGTCAGAAGGCTGAGGCAGGAGAATTGCTTGAACCTGGGAGGCAGAGGTTGCAGTGAGCCAAGGTCCCACCACTGCACTCCAGCCTCGGTTACAGAGTGAGAATCAGTCTCAAAAAAAGAGTCAAGGATTACTCCAAAATTTTTGTCCTGAGCAACTGAATAAATGGTGATGCTGTTAACTGAGATAGACTAGTAGAAGAGACAGGCTTGGGCACCAGGATGGGAAGTGATGCAAGAGTTCTGTCTTAGATGTTTTACATTTGAGTTTCCTTAAAACCTCCAAGTAGAAATGTCAAATAGGATTTATGTTTCTGGAGGTCCAGGGAGAAGACTGGGGTGTTTAAGAGGACTGGGACTAGGGTAAGGCAAACAAGGTGCCTAGGGTGGAAAAGGTAAGGTAGTAGTCACTCTCCAGGGCCAGTCCTGTACTTACATGGGACCGATAAAGAATGTTTCCTTAAACTTTATGTGCTAGGTGCCTCCATGACCTCTCCGTAGTCCTAGCCCTGGTATTTAACCCCATTGGAATAGACATCCCAAAGAGATGAACCCAAGGAGAAGCTGCAGTTCAAAAGAGAAGCCCTGGAGCTCCCCCATGTCTACAAGCACAGAAAAAGAGAAAAGCCAACCAAGAAGACTGGGAAAAGAGTAATTTGTGAGTTAGGAGCAGACCCAGGAGTGAGACAGCAGGGAAGCAAATGGAAAAAAAATGTTTCAAGGAGGAGTAAATAGTCATCTGTACAAATGCATGTTTCATGGCCACAATACTCTACTCCTGACCACATGCTGGAAGGGGGCCAGGAGAGAAAGTTTGATTGGTTCAGAACAAGCCCTTCACCACTGCTGGGTGTAACTAACTAACTATACACATGTACATACATGAAATAAGCTTAGTGCTATCCAGTAGGGAGCATCCTCTTCGTAAATACAGAAGTGTTTGGATCCTGATGGTGTTTACCAGTGTCCTCACTCAGGAGTCATGGGCAGGTCACTTGACTGCTGAGTTTTAGTTGTACTACATTTCCTTTATCTTCTCACAATCAGAGAAATGCACATTAAAATTATGAGATACCATTTTCAACACATCATGTTTACAAAGATGAAAACATTTAGCAATATCCTGTGTTAGCTAGGGTACAGGGAAATGGGGACCCCTGTGCATTTTTCTTGGGAGTGTAAATTGGTATAACCTCCTTTGAGACAGCTGGGCAATATCTATAAAGCATTAAAATGCACATATCCTTTAGCGAAGCAATTTAACTTTCAGGATTTTATCCCATGAATATTTTTGCACATGAATCCAATAAAGTATTACAAGGATATTCATTGCAGCATTTTTTGATAATAAGAATAGGTTGGAAATGACATACATGTTTAGCAGTAGCATATTCATACAATGGAATATTAGTCAATGATTACAAAGAATGAACCAAATCTATAATAACATGTATGGAATTATTCATCAAAATGTGATATGAGGTGAAAAAACAAGCCAAATAAATGAAGACATATGAGCACCATTCTGCTATTTGGGAAAAAAGCCAAAAGGGAATGTGAATAATAATAAATATTAATAATTATTTAAGCACTTATCTAATTTAATTCTCTCAACAGCCCTATGAGATAGGTACCATTATTAAAAACTGAGGCACAAAGGCCATGTACCATGCCCAAGATTTATACTTACTGGCATAATAGGAATTTGAATTCATGTTCTCACTCCTAACCACCTTGTTACAGCAGCCTTAGGGACTGGCATGTGTGTCTAGGTGAGACTATTTCTACAAAAGTGGTAACATTGCTTCTGGGAAGGGAGACTGAGGAACAGTTCATCATGTACCTTTTTGTACTAAAATGTTTTTTTTCACTTTTCTGCAAGCATTGTCTATTCAATGAATACATAAATACTTTTTTTTTTTAATAATTGGAAGGATAAATGAAGACATAAAAATTCCTGACTGTTATAGATTAAAAGAAATTTAAGAGACATATTAATAAAAAGTAATGTATGGCTATTGTTTCTGAATCTGGTTTGTGATTTGAACAGACCAATTCTAAGAAGATGATTTTGAGATAGTGAGGGAAAATTGGACATGGACTGGGTATTAGATGATATTTTATCATTGTTATAGATTTTATTGGTTATGTTAATGGTGTTGTGGTTGCACTTTTAAAAGTCCTTATTGGTTAAAAATGATACAGATGAATGGATGGCTGGATGACTGGATGAAAAGATAAAGATAAAATATGTAAGGACACCCATAGGCCTGAAATAAAGGGATGGAGGAAAATCTACCAAGCAAACAGAAAACTGAAAAAAGCAGGGGTTGCAATTCTAATTCCAGACAAAAAAGACTTTAAACCAACAAAGATGAAAAAAAGACAAAGAAGGGCATTATGTAATGGTAAAGGGTTCAATTCAACAAGATCTAACTATCCTAAATATACATGCATCCAACACAGAAGCACCCAGATTCATAAAGCAAGTTCTTAGAGACCTATAAAGAGATATAGACTCCCACACAATAGTAGTAGGAGACTTCAGCACTTCATTGACAGTATTAGATCATTAAGGCAGAAAATTAGCAAAGATATTCAGGATCTGAACTCAACATTGGACCAAACGGATCTGATAGACCTCTACAGAACTCTCTACCCAAAACCAACAGCATATACATTCTTCTCATCACCACATGGCACATACTCTAAAATCAACCACAAAATTGAACATAAAACAATCCTCAGCAAATGCAAAAGAACCAAAATCATATCGAACACCCTCAGACCACAGTACAATAAAAATAGAAGTCAAGACTAAGAAAATTGCTCAAAACCATGCAATTACATGGAAATTAAACAACATGTTCTTGAATGACTTTGGATACATAAGGAAATTAAGGCAGAAATCAAGAAGTTTTTTGGAACTAATGAGAACAAAGATAGAACATACCAGACTCTCTGGGACACAGGTAAGGCAGTGCTAAGAGGTAAATTTAAAGCACTAAATGTCCACATCAAAAAGTTAGAAAGATCTCAGATTAGAAACCTAACATCAGAATGGAAAGAATTAGAGAAGCAAGAACAAGTCAACCCCAAAGCTAGTACAAGACAAGGAATAACGAAAATCAGAGATGAACTGAAGGATTCAGACACGAAAAACCATTCAAAAGATCAAGAAATCCAGGAGCTGGTTTTTTGAAAAAATTAATAAGATAGATAGGCCACTAGCTAGCCTAATAAAGAAGAAAAGAGAGAGGATTCAAATAAACACAATTAGAAATGATGAAGAGAATGTTACAACTGACCCCACGGAAATAAAAATAACCATCAGAAACTGCTACAAACACCTCTATGCACACAAACTAGAAAACCTAGAAGAGCTAAATAAATTCCTGGATACAAACACCTTCCAAAGACTGAACCAAAAAATTGATTCCACTTCTAAAATTATTATTGGTCTATTTAGGGAATCAGTAATAAATACTCTACCAACTAAAAAATCCCAGCACCTGATGACTTCACAGCCAAACTCTACCAGATGTATAAAGAAGAGCTGGTACCATTCCTACAGAACCTATTCCAAAAAAAAAAAAAAAATGAGGAGGAGGGACTCTTCCCCAACTCATTCTAGGAGGCTGGCATCATTCTGATACCAAAAACCTGGAAGAGACACAACAAAAAAAGAAACTTCGGGCCAATATCCGTGATGAATATCAGTGCCAAAATCCTCAACAAAATACTTGCAAACTGAATCCAGTAGCACATCAAAAAGCTAAACCACCACAATCAAGTAGGCTTCATCCCTGGGATGCAAGGTTGGTTCAACATAAGCAAATCAAAGAATGTGATTCATCACATAAACAGAACTAAAGACAAAAGCCACATGATTATCTCAATAGAGGCAGAAAAGACTTTTGATAAAATTCAACACTGCTTCATGTTAAAAACTGTCAATAAACTAGGTATTAAAGGACCATACCTCAAAATAATAAGAGTCATATATGACAAACCACCACCAACATCATACTGAATGGGCAAAAGCTGGAAGCATTCTCCTTGAAAACTGGCACAAGACAAGAATGCCCTCTCTCACCACGCCTATTCAACATGGTACTGGAAGTTCAGTCAGGGAAATCAGGCAAGAGAAAGAAATAAAGGGCATCCAAGTAAGAAGAGGGGAAGTCAAACTATATCTGTTTGCAGAGAACATGATTCTATATCTAAAAAACCCTGGAGTCTCAACTCAAAAACTCCTTCAGGTGATAAACAACTTCAGCAAAGTCAGGATACAAAAAATCACTAGCATTCCTATACACCAAAAACACCCATGCTGAGAGCCAAATCAGAAAGGCAATCCCATTCACAATTACCACAGAAAGAATACAATACCTAGGAATACAGCTAAGCAAGGAGGTGAACAATCCCTACAATAATAGTTACAAAACACTGCTTGAAGAAATCAGAGAAGACACAAACAAATGGAAAAACATCCCATGCTCATGGATAGGAAGAATCAATATCATTATATGTTATTCCTAACAAATTACCAATGACATTCTTCACATAACTAGAGAAAAGCTATTTTAAACTTCATACGGAAAAAAAAGAGCCCAAATTGCCAAGGTAATTCTAAGCAAAAAGAACAAAGCTGGAGGCATCATGTTACCCAAGTTTGAAATATGCTATAGGGTTACAGTAACCAAAACAGAATGATACCAGTACAAAAACAGGCACATAGACCAAATGAACAGGACAGAGAGCCCCAAAATAAGGCCACACACCTACAACCACCTGATCTTCAAAAAACCTGACAAAAACAAGCAATGGAGAAAATATTCCCTACTCAATAAATGATGCTGGGATAACTGGCTAGCCATATGCAGAAGATTGAAACTGGACCCCTTCCTTACACCATATATAAAAATCAACTCAAGATGGATTAAAAATTTAAATGTAAAACCCAAAACTGTACAAACCCTAGAAGACAACCTAGGCAATACCATTCTGGACATAGGACCTGACAAAGATTTCATGACAAAGACACCAAAAGCAATTGCAACAAAAGCAAAAATTGACAAATGGAATCTGATTAAACTTAGGAGCTTCTGCATGGTAAAATAAACTATCAAAAGAGTAAGCAGATAACCTACAGAATGGGAGAAAATATTTGCAAGCTATGCATCTGACAAAGGTCTAATACCCAGCATCTATGATGAACTTAAACAAATTTACAAGAGAAAAACAAAAAACCCCACTGAAAAGTGGGCAAAGGACATGAGCAGACACTTTTCAAACAAAGATGTACATGTGACCAATAAACATATGAAAAAAAGCTCAACATCACTGATCAGTAGAGGAATGCAAATCAAAACCACAATGAAATACCATCTCACTAATTAGAATGGCTTTTATTAAAAAGTCAAAAAATAACAGATGCTGGCAAGGTTGCAGAGAAAAGGGAACACTTATACACTGTTTGTGGGAATGTAAATTAGTTCAACCACTGTGGAAAGCAGTATGGTGATTCTGCAAAGAGTTAACAGCAGAACGACCATTTCACCCAGCAATCCCATTACTGGGTACCTACCCAGAAGAATAGAAATCATTCTACTATAAAAACACATGCATGCAAATGTTCATTGCAGCACTATTTACAATTCTGAAGACACACAATCAACTTAAATGCCCATCAATGACAGATTGGATAAAGAAAATGTGGCATATATACACCATGGAATACTATGCAACCATAAAAATGAATAAGATCATGTCTTTTGCAGGAAGATAGATGGAGTTGGAGGCTATCATCCTTAGCAAACTAACACAGGGACAGAAAACCAAATACTGCATGTTCTCACTTATAAGAGGGAGCTAAATGATGAGAACTTATGAACAGAAAGAAGGAAACAACAGACACTGGGGTCTTCTTGAGGATGGAGGGTGGGAGGAGGGCAAGGAGCAGAAAAGAATCTGTACAACAAACCCTCAAGACACGAGTTTATCTATGTAACAAACTTTCACAGGTACCCCCAAATCTAAAATAAAAGTTTTTTAAAAAATAAAATTCCTCAGCTCTATTAGTCCATTCTCTCATTACTATAAAGAAATACCTGAGACTGGTTTTTTTTTTTTTCTTTTTTTTTGAGACAGGGTCTCACTGCATTGCCCAGGCTGGAGTACAGTGGCTCCATCTTGACTCTCTGCAACCTCCACCTCCCAGGTTCAAGTGATTCTCCTGCCTCAGTCTCCCGAGTATCTGGGATTACAGGCACCTGCCACCATGCCTGCCAAATTTTTATATTTTTAGTAGAGATGGGGTTTCACCATGTTGGCCAGGCTGGTCTCAAACTCCTGACCTCAAATGATCTGCCTGCTTCAGCCTCCCAAAGTGCTGAGATTACAGATGTGAGTCACCACGCCTGGCCTGAGACTGGGTAATTTTAAAAGAGATGAGGTTTAATTGGCTCATAGTTCTCCAGGCTGTACAGGAAACATGGCAGAGTCAGCTTCCAGGGAGGCCTCTGGGAATTTAACAATCATGATGGAAGGCAAAGCCAGAGCCAACATTTCACATGGCCAGAGTAGGAGAAAGAGAGAGAGGGGAGGTGCCACACACTTTTAAACAACCAGATCGCATGAGAACTCACTCACTATACAGTACCGAGTGGGGACAGTGCTAAACCATTTATAAGAACTCTGCCCCCATGATCCAATCACCTCCCACCAGGCCCCACCTCCAACAGTGGGGATTATAATTCGACTTGAGATTTGGGTAGGGACGACATCCAAACTCTATTATCAGCTCTGTTTCAAAGACTGCACTAGTGGCAATGTGGATGCTAAAGGTCACAGATGCTGACCTCCTGTTGTCAGTACTTGCAGTTGTCCACTATGCCCCATCTTCCGGCAGCATAGCAGTCTTATACTTTCGGCAGCGTGGTTCGTCTTACAGGATGGATCCCAACCTATGATGGCTTGATTTTTCAACCTTATGATGGTCTGAAATTTATAAGCATTCAGTAGAAACCGCACTTTGAATTTTGAATTTTGATCTTTTCCCAGGCCAATGATATGCGATAGGAAACTCTCAATGCCGGGCAGTGGCACCAAGTGCAGCTCCCAGCCAGTCACAGCATCACAAGGGCCAGCAACTGGTACTCTACAGTGTCCTGTGTTGCCAGGTGATTTGGCTCAGCTGTAGGCAATGTGTGTCCTGAGCACATTTAACATAGGCTGAGCTAAGCTAGATGTTCGGTAGATTAGGTGTATTAAAAGCATTTTCAACTTAACGATATTTCAACTTATGACGGTTTATCGGGAAGTAACATTATCATAAGTCGAGGCACATCTATACTACAATAACCTGCCTTCTGGAGTCTCCCTTACACTCAGTCAGCTATTGACTTTGTTTTTACTAGCAGTTGTTAAACAAACAAACAAACAAACAAACCCTGATTCCATTCATCGCCCTACCTGTTAAAAAGATAGCTACTTCATCATCTCTGATGGGGTGGTTAGGTTAAGCCTGTCCTAAAATTGAGGGTTGTTACCAAATTGAAACAAATACAGAAAGAAGTTGCACTGATTTGCCTCCTAGAAAAGCCAGAAGCTAAAATAAATTGTCATGTGGAGCAGTTTAATTTTTGTGAAATCTCTGAAATTCTCACTGTTGTGAGAACATGACCCAGCAGGACACTAATCCCTGCATGCTATATTTACACTTCATCAGGTTTCTTCTTCTTCTTGTTGTTCTTTTAATCAAAAATCCCCAAGTCTGTAATGATCAGCCAGAACTCTGGTAAAACCCTTCTATTTTCTGACCAACGCTAATATGACTTTTCCTTGGTTGAAGCTGAGAGCGGACCATTCAAATAAATATTGAGAGTTGTCACTTTAATGATGTTGGATATTGTGTATCTAGGAGGTAGATTGGCTTGGTCTTTCTGTTCTTTTAGATTTAGGATTACAACACAGAAAAAGGATTTGAACATTTTGATCTGTGGAGGAGTTGTCATTGATCCAGCAAGTCACTTCTGGTCTCCAGAAAGTATTTGATTAGCTATTGACAAGTGAAAGGGAGTTATTTATCAAAACATACAGCTGATGCCACATTAGTAACATAACTTTGTGCATTCAGAATTACCCTCCCTCTCTTTCATTCTCTTATCTTTGATTTATTCACTCTATGAGTCAATGTTTCTAGGTGTCCTCATCCTTAAACCATCCCAGACCCCTAATTGCCTTTTTCTCTCCATTATCACCAAACTTCTTCAAAGAACAATACGCAAGTAATAACAGTAAGGAAAAAAAGCCAATAATTATAAAACGTTTGCTATATTTCAAGTACTTTTTTTTTTCTTTGAGATGGAGTCTCGCTCTGTCACCCAGGCAGTGGGTGGAGCCCACTGCAGCCTCCACCTCCGGAGTTCAAGTGATCCTCCCACCTCAGCCTCTCAAGTAGCTGGGATTACAAGCATACACCACCAAGCTCAGCTAATTTTTGTATTTTAGTAGAGACAGGGTTTCACCATGTTGACCAGGCTGGTTTTGAACTCCTGGTCTCAAGTGATCCACCCACCTTGGCCTCCCACAGTGCTAGGATTATAGGCGTGAATCATCACACTCTTCCAACAAGTACTTTATATATATATAACATAAATTAGCACATTTAATTCTAACAATATGAGGAAGGTGTTATTTTATCCTTAAAGTATAGATTTCAAAAAACCAAGGCACAGAGAAGTTAAGTAATTTGCTCAAAGTCACACAGTGGCATTGATTTTATTTTTTCCTTGCTATTTTTAAGATTAAAGTAAATTTAGCAGAGCATAAATAATCCCTTTTTAGTGTACATTTCTGTGAGTTTTGACAAATGCATACAGTTGTGTAACCACCACAATAATCAAGATGTAGAACAATTTCACTATTCTAAAAACTCTCCCCACCCCTCCCAGGAAGTTTTGCCCCTTTGCAGTCAACTCTTCCTCTACCCCCAGGTCCATATGTGTAGCTGTAAAAAGCTGCCGAGTGTTTTCCAAAGTGGCTGTACCATTCACCTTCCCACTAGCAATGTACGAGAGTCCTACTTGTTCCACATTCTGGCTGGCACTTGGCAGGTTTTCTAAAGTGGTAGCCATTTAATAGATACGTAGTTTATCTCAGTGTTGTTTTAATTTGCATTTCCTAAGTGTCTAATGATGTTGAGCATTTTTTTGTGAGCTTGTTTGCCTTTCATAGGTCATTTTTGATGATGTGTTCGTATCTTTTGTGCATTTCTTATTGGATTGTTTATTACTGAGTTTTGAAAAGTCTTTTTGCCTGCTAGATACAAACCCTTTATCAGATAAGAAATTCGCAAATATTTTCTCTGTCCGTGGCTTATATTTTCATTCTCTTATCAGTGTCTTTTGAAGAGTAGTTCTTATTTTTATGAACTCCAATTTATCAAGATTTTTTACGTATCAAGTTTCAAATGTCAAATCTGAGAAGTCTTTGCCTGATGCAAGGTCACAAATATTTTCTGCTATATTTCTCTCCTTGAAGTTTTTAGTTCTAGGTTTATATTTACATCTGTGATCTCTTTCAGGTTATTTTTTGCATATAGTACAAGTTTGAGTCAAGGTTAATTTTGTATTTTTGCATATAGATATCCAATTGTTTCAGAACTTAGAAAACTGAACACAGACTTAACATATAATCCAGCAATCCCATTGCTCAGTATTTACCTAAGAGAGTTGAAAACATGTGTCCACATAAACATCTGTATGCAAATATTTACTTTATTCATATTTGCCAAACACTGGAAACAACTTAGTTTGACAGGTGAACGGATAAACAAGCTGTGGCCCATCCATGTGATGAAATACTAGTCAGCAATGAAAAGATACTGCTACTCACACTAACTCGGACAGATCTGAAATAACTCTGCTAACCAGAAGAAGTCAGGCTCGAGAGGCTGCATGCTGCATGATTCCTCATATATGACATTCTGGAAAAAGCAAAATGATAAGGACAGAAAACAGATCAGTGGTTGCCAAGGGGTTGGAGGTAGGAGAGGAGATGGACCAAAAAAGGGACAGAGGGAACCCGGGAGGGTTGGGTGCATTCTATATCTTGGTTGTGGTGGTCATTATAAGCCAATATACATTAGTCAAAATGCATTAGTCTAATGCATACATTGGTCAAAATGCATCCTAAGAAGGATGAATTTTACTGTACGTAAATTATGCCTCAATAAACCTGACTGAAAACAAATCAAAGCTGGGTGGAAAGAGGTTTGGGAGGAATTCAGGGCGATGGAGATAAAATAGTAGTAGCAAGAGAGGGTGATAGGACCCAGTGTGTTTTTGTTTTGTTTTACTTTGATTTTAGAAGTTGAAAGATGCAGGTTGGCAATTGAAATGGAATTTCAAATTCCCTTATTAAAAAAAATTAATCCAACATACTTGGGGGATTGTCAGCATGTTACATGGAAACTGACTCCCGTTTAATAGTAGGTTTAAAGTTCCAGATTTGGAAAAAGAATTCATTGCACACCTGGATATAACAAAGCTCTTTTTTTTTTTTTAAAGCAGAGAAAGGGGATTGAAGGAAGATAGATTTTCTTCCAACCCTGTTTCTGTTAGTTTGTCCCAAAGCCCAACTGTCTATGGAGGACCTTTTTTTATGAACAACACTATAACAATAAAATTAAAATTAAAAATTGGAATTTCACCCATACTCCTAACCAATATAAAAAGCAAAATTTTTCTTTATGTTTGTTCCTTTGAAATCTTTGTTCATCTTACCATTTCCTATATTACTATTATCTCAATGCAGTTTTGAAATCACCTTCTGTTCTTTTCACTCAGAATATAAGCATTTTCTGTGTTATACATATTGTCTTCATAACTATCATTTAGATAACGCATACGTTTTTAACCAAACGGATGCCCTGCAATCTGTTAGATCGTCTTCTATTGGTTCAGCATTACAGCTCATGCTTCCAGGAACATCTCTAAGCACATACCTTTTTCTTTTTTATTTTGGAGATGGGGGATATATGGGAATAACCTTTTTGGGTGAATTCCCAGGAAAGGGATTACTTGGGTAATGGTGCTTTCTAAAAGAATGCTAGTTGTGGTATAGATCCCAGGTAACCTCAAGAACATGAGTGGCATTTTGTAATATATATATATGTTAAACTCTACTTTTTCAACCATGACTCAAAGCTTGATTCCCTCTCCGTGAAGTCTGGAAAGCAGAAATTTCCGACGAGATACCTAGTCAGAACAGAGAGCTAGAAGAAACTAGTCACTGGATTCTCTATCCTAGTAGCAGAACAGAAGGCACCTAAGCCACAGGAGAGAGAAAGCAGAAAAGGAAATCCACGCTGCACACCTTGGCATGCAGAGAGAGGCTGTCATACCCTCATTACTCGAGTCTGCTATTACGAAACAGAGCTGACTAAGTCATAAGTTAATGAGTTGGAGTGAAAACAGTGATAGGGATGCTCTCGTAGGAAAGCTGCCCTCCTGCAGTCATTTGGTGGGGGCTCTAATTTTTGGGCTGTGACCCTTGCCTCCCTGCCTTTACTCTCCTGCTCAATTGAGGACCCCTGAGCCTCTGATCTGTGGGCCCCCATTCTGCAAAGCCTTTTCTAGTTTTTTCCTCTCTGTCCCTTGTCAGATATTCTAAACCTCCCCTATTCTTAAGGACCTATCACACTCCACCTCCATTTCTTTCAGCCTATGAACCTGGCTTATGACGTGCTCAAACATATTTTGTAAACTAAACTCTCTCATTTCACAGAGAAAGGTGAGGCTTTCATGGAATGCCCTCAACTTGACAGAACTCCATTGCCACCCATCTACACCTTCTTCATGGTGTATACCCAACCTTCCCTTTATTCTTAGTGAAATAAATGTTTTCTCCTGTCCAAGCCAAGGGTGGCCCTTCTCCCTGTGCTTTCAGACTCATTCTTTCTCATCTTTGCAGGGACCTTTCTAATTCACTTTTTACCCTCCCATCTGTCTTCAGTCTTTTCCTCCCTACTGCTCTATCTTCTTCGTACAGAATTATACTCAAGGTCTTCCCATTGTGCACACACACACACACACACACACACACACCCCACCCACAGCCTGGCCTTAGGGTTCCTCTGTCTATTTCCTGACCTCAGTCTTTCCCTTTTATACCTGCAACCCTTATCTCTGGGTCATGATCTCCCAGTCCCTCCTTAGCTCCTTCAAGGATCTCCCTTCCCCACCACTTCATCAAGACTGCTTTGGAAAAGGTCCCCTGTGATGTTATGGCTGTAACATTCAAAGAACCATTTCCAGTGTCTCTCATTTGACATCTCTGTGGTATCTAGGCCTGTTGACTGTTACTTCCTTGGTGAAGGTTTGTCCTCCCAAGGTTTCACCTCACTAACTCTCCCCTTAATCTCCTTGGCAAGCCTCCCCTCTCTACCCATTCATATTAGTGTTTTCTAGGACACATCTTTGTCTACCTTCTTTTTTTTTTGGCAGGGGGAGGGACAGAATCTTGCTCTGTCGCCTAGGCTGGAGTGCAATGGCATGATCTTGGCTCACTGCAACCTCTGCCTCCCGGGTTCAAGCAATTCTCCTGCCTCAGCCTCCTGAGGCTGGGATTACAAGTATGCACCACCACATCCAGCTAATTTTTGTGTTTTTTAGTAGAGACGGGGTTTCACCATGTTGAACAGTCTGGTCTTGAACTCCTGACCTTGTTATCCACCCACCTCAGCCTCCTAAAGTGCTGGGATTACAGGCGTGAGCCACTGCACCTGGCCTTTGTCTACCTTCCTGTTCAACTCCTCTCCCTGGGAAATCTCATCTTCAGTTATGGTTCCAACTACTGCCTCTAATCTGCTGATTCCCGCTTCTCTGCCTCTACCCCAGGCCTCTCTCAAAACCTGCAAATTGGTGTAACTGATGGACATCTCTGGTTGATGTTCCGCAAGTGATCAAATTAAACATGACTAAAAATAATTTCATATTCCCTCTCAACTTTTTCCTTCTGTATTCCTTATCTCAGATAATGTAACAACTGTCTATCCAGCAGAAACCTGGGCTCATCTTCTGTCATCAAGTTCTGTTGGTTTCTGTTTTGAATATTTTGGAAATATTTCCCTTCCTTTCTATTTCTTTGCCAATGCTTTGGTTTGGATCCCCAAATATTGGAGGAGGCTTATGACTGGTCCCCACTTCTTTTTTGATTTTCTTCCAGTCCATCTTCTGTCCCGTCACATAGCTGCTTGCCTTCCTTAAAAGGCTTCCTTTTTAAAATTATTATTATTATACTTTAAGTTCTAGGGTACATGTGCATAACGTGAAGGTTTGTTACATATGTATACTTGTGCCATGTTGCTGTGCTGCACCCATCAACTCGTCAGCACCCATCAACTCGTCATTTACATCAGGTATAACTCCCAATGCAATCCCTCCCCCCTCCCCCCTCCCCCCTCCCCATAATAGGCCCCGGTGTGTGATGTTCCCCTTCCCGAGTCCAAGTGATCTCATTGTTCAGTTCCCACCTATGAGTGAGAACATGCGGTGTTTGGTTTTCTGTTCTTGCGATAGTTTGCTGAGAATGATGGTTTCCAGCTGCATCCATGTCCCTACAAAGGACACAAACTCATCCTTTTTAATGGCTGCATAGTATTCCATGGTGTATATGTGCCACATTTTCTTAAACCCTAGAACTTAAAGTATAATAATTAAAAAAAAAAAAGGCTTCCTGTTACCTATAAGATAAACTTCACTACCTGACAGCAAACACAGTCTGTCCTGTTCTGGTTCCTGCCTTCCTCTCCAGTCTTACCTTTTCCCTCCTCCACGCTCTCACACATTGTCAGTACTAGGGCCACAATAAGTTCTTCATGCATTTGCTTATGGTGTTCATTTACTTAGAATGTTTCTTCAATGCCATCTAGTGAAATCTATCTCATCTTTAAGAACTTTCCTCTGGTTTTCCTATGCCTGTTCCTCACAGAAAGTACCTATTCTTCTTGGAGTTTTTATAACAAATACAATAATTGTGATAATAATGAGTGCTACTCCATCATCTATAGCTCATGGTAGGATTTGCTCATCTTGACCTCTCTGCAGTTAGATGTGGCTGTGTAACAAGCCACGGCCAATAAAATGTAAGTGGAGGCGGCATGTGTCAGTTCCAGGTCAGAGAATTTAATTGCCAGTGTGAGAGCCTCCACAACTCTTTCTCTGTTACAGTAACTGTCAACATTCCAGATGGTGGCCGTATCTTGGAATGAAGCTCCAGCCAATCTCCAAAAAATATGAACCGTGAGCAAGAAACTCATCTTTGTTGTTTCAAACCTATGAAGTTCAAACTTACTTGTTATTAAAACATAACCCAGCCCATCCTGAATGATATGCTAGTATAGCTCTCCCAAGTGGCTGATCATTTCTGAACATTTCTGCTTAGATTCTGGGTTGTTGAACAAGTATCGTCTAATTCCTTTCACATTCTCAGAGTCTACCAGAAGGCTTAGGCACATCATGGACACTCAAAAATCTTTTCAGGGGAGTGAGGGGTGAGAGCATTGAAGGCACATAAACTCTTTAACTTACAAATAATTTGTCTCACATGTCAAGTAATGCTATTTTCAATAGGTTACAGCCGGACGTGGTGGCTCACACCTGTAATCCCAGCACTTTGGGAGGCTGAGGGAGGTGGATCACCTGAGGTCAGGAGTTCAAGAGCAGCCTGGCCAACATGGTGAAACCCCGTTTCTACTAAAAATACAAAAATTAGCCGGGTGTGGTGATGGGCGCCTATAGTCTCAGCTACTCGGGAGGCTGGAGCAGAAGAATCTCTTGAGCTCAGGAGGTGGAAGTTGCAGTGAGCCAAGATTGCATCACTGCACTCCAGCCTGGATGACAGAGTGAGACTTCGTCTCAAAAAAAAAAAAAGTTTACTTGAAGTTAATAAGAATAAGATAAAAAGTGTTTTTACTGACTGCTAAGTGTGTTCCTTTATTATCTGCCATTAATCTGAGTTTTATTTGATATTTCTAAATGTATGGCTTTCATTTCAGTTGCCTCAACATTCATTTTACTTCTATCTGCTAGGGTTTTCTATTATATTTTATTCTGAAACTTTGTTATCCCTTTATCTATTACTGATTCCAGTCTAACAGTCATATCTGTTATCCTACAAATCTTAAAAATCCTAGTAAATTCAACCTAAGTCTATATGTAATGGCATTAACCAGGAGTCTCAGGCAGTTGGAATACAATGTACCACCAAAAGCACAATGGGTAGAGGGGTCAGTGGGGAGCCAGGCATTAACTGCGTGGCAGCATGGCGGGTTGGGCAGAACGTGGCTTTTGGAGTTACAGAAGTTTGAAATTCATCTGGTTGTGCCATTTAGTATGCATGTTAGTCTCTATATCTCAGTTTCCTTAACTATCAGCATAGATAATAATAGAAATAAATCACGAAGCTTACAAGAAACACAAGCGAGATCATTTATGTGGAAGATTGCTGTTAATTTTAAGTAATTGTCTAAATATTTTTGACATTGTGGGAAGAGCAGAAGGGTTGTATTTCCCCTGAAAAGAGTGAGGAATGTAAGAACTCGATGTGGTGAGGGTCCCAGGAGGAATCATTGAGGGTGGGTAAGAGGGATTTGGCCCACGGGCAGTCAGAGTACAGGTCTCTGCATTGGGACCGAGGAATACTCCACAGGAGTCCTTGGAGTACATAGAAATCGGGCAAACTTTCTATCTTGTAGCTCAGTCTTTTACTTTTTTTCCTGACCAGGTAGGCGACTATTGCTATAAATAATGCTAGAACTTTGGATTTATGGTTAATTACTTATTTGAAACCAGTCACATACTTTCCTCACTGTCTGATATTTTGCTCTCATTCTTGCTTCTATTTCCCTTGTGCAATTTCTTGGACATCCTCTGTAATGGCTGGTCTAAAATGATCTTTGGACTGATAACACACCTCTAAGGAGAACCCCTGAGAGTCTCTTTGGAAGGAGCAGAGCCCTTCCACAGGAGACAGACAGATGGAGGTCAAAAGTTAACTTTATTTCTGATAAAACTGTTAAAGAACATAGCTTAGATCTTCCATCAAGTTCCCCAAATTAGGCAGCTTCACCCATGCAGTCACAGACAGGGCCAGATAGCTGAAGGTCTCCCTGTCAAGGACAGAGCTGACTCCTTTAACCCAACCAGTTGGTGAGCAGGCTCCTGTAACTGGTGGGCAGATTTGGAAACAGGGGAAGCTGCTGGAGCTGACAGCCAAGTATGCTCAGTTTCTTACTGCAGATTCATCAATCAGATTGCTCATTGCCCTGAGGCCAGGTGGCTATGGACAAAGCCAAAGACCTTCATGAAAATGGAAGCGAAAGATCCCGGCTTAATTTTGATCAGAAAACCCCCCAACTGTGTGGAAGAAATGCTAAATACTGCTCCTTCCCCGTCCCCTCCTCCTTGTGGCTTCCCCCTTCCCTAACAGTAAGGGCTTCTAACTCTTGGCCTCACCTGTCTTGGCCACCATCCACCTCAGTCGTTCTCAGCCGTGGCTGCACATTAGAGTCCCCTGAGGAACTTTTAAAGCATTCCAATGCTCAGGTCCCACCCCCAGAGATCCTGATTCAATTGGTCCAGGATGGAGCCTCAGGATCAGTAGTTTTCAGGACTCCCCAGATGATTCTAAAGTGCAGCCAGAGTTATGGACCACTGATCTAATAGTTTTGGTTTCATCAACCTTTTTGCCTTCATCTGGCCAGATGTAAAATGCAGAAAAGGCCATCTGTGAAGCTCTCAGAACTAAGGCAGCCTCTGATAATGATGTCAGCAATGGTGCAGCAATTTCTTCCTAGATTAAAGCTCTAAAGGCAGTTTCAGAGGTCCTGTTTTTCGTCTCAACTTGTCCTTCTCTACATAAAAGGATGTGTTTTTTATAAAAGTATTTGGCCTCTTGGTGCTCAGCTATTCATTTTCTTGAAAGAGAATAAGAGGGAAGATTTCTTTCTTCTTACAGAAATGCTCTTGATCTGACTTTCCCCTCAGCACATCTGCAGCCAGTCATTATGAAAATCCAGTAAAAGACATTCTCTGACATCAGCTCAATGCATTCATCTCCTTTAATATCACCCATAATCTCACACTTAGGTATTGAGCCAAGCTTCCAAAGGCTACGTGGTCAGGTTGAATGAAATCCATGACCCCAGCACTTAAAAGAAGGAGACCTGATGGTATGATAAAACCATTCAAAATCTGATTTTCTCAGCCCCTTACCTGAATTTCTGTCAGCTGAAGTGTATCCACCTCACTCAAGCCTATTCAGAGGCAGCCCCATCAGTGAGTCTTAATCACCCATGGTGGCTTAGGGACGACATCTGCTGTGGCACATATGTGTCTCTGATAACAGAACCCATTTAACTGCTCCGAATCCACAGGGGTATGATTATGTTGGGGTAATAACTTCTGAGAATGGCTTTGCCACAGTTATAACATGCTGAGAGGGAGCAAAATATGAACCCTGCATAAATTAGTCTACCAGGTACAAAGTTTGCTATTAGTCAGTTCTATCATACCTCTAATAAGAGTGTATATCACCATAGACAGTTGTGTTTAGCTGCATGATGAGATGAGAGGCAAATTTGTCATTTTAATGTATATCAGTTTTGTTTTTTTAAAGATACACCTGTAACTTTATGAAACCCTTAATATATTTCAGAAATAAAAATGAACTTTCGTTTTTATTTTATTTTTTTCAAACAAGATTTTAATTGATGCTACAATTCTGTTCCCTTGGCTCTTAATATAATACTAGTTTTTGAAATGAATCAAATGCTATGTGCCTGCTTTTCTTTTAGTCCTTGACTCTGTTTTAAAACTGTTCACTCCGCCTCAGGAAAGAGTCTGCCATTTTGGAAATTTCTGTGGTGAAATCATTGCTGTGGTCAGAGTAGCTAACTTTGAAGATCATACCATGAAGATTTTAGTGGGCAGTGATCTTAAATTAGCTAACCACACATGTGATCAGATATCTCTGCCTTACACCTAAACTGCCAACATTAAGGTAATATAATTACATAACCCAAAGATTGATCATAAGCATGTGACTTCCTCAACCAATATTATTAAACAGGCCTGACTTGGCTATTTTACCTTGCGAGGATCAAAGATTAAGATTTAGACATCAGGATCACTAAAATGTGAAATAAAAAGGCAATGAATGAATTCAAGTCATAAGGCCAAATACTCTCAGATAGTTACATGAGAACCAGCTTTTGTGAGACTTCAATACTATTCTTAAAATAGATGGTGAACACTCCTATTCAACACACTATTGGAAGTTCTGGCCAGGGCAATCAGGCAAGAGGAAGAAATAAAGGTATTCAAATAGGAAGACAGGAAGTCAAATTGTCTCTATTTGCAGATGACATGATTGTATATTTAGAAAACCCTATCATCTCAGCCCAAAATCTCCTTAAGCTGATAAGCAACTTCAGCAAAGTCTCAGGATACAAAATCAATGTGCAAAAATCACAAGCATTCCTATACACCAATAACAGACAAACAGAGAGCCAAATCATGAGTGAACTTCCATTCACAATTGCTACAAAGAGAATAAAATACCTAGGAATCCAACTTACAAGGGATGTGAAGGACCTCTTCAAGGAGAACTACAAACCACTGCTCAAGGAAATAAGAGAAGACACAAACAAATGGAAAACATTTCCATGCTCATGGATAGGAAGAATTAATATTATGAAAATGGCCATACTCCCCAAAGTAACTTAGAGATTCAATGCTTTCCCATCAAGCTACCATCAACTTTCTTCACAGAATTAGAAAAAACTACTTTAAATTGCGTATGGAACCAAAAAAGAGCCCACATAGCCAAGACAATCCTAAGCAAAAAGAACAAAACTGAAGGCATTATGCTCCCTGACTTTAAACTATATTACAAGTCTACAGTAACCAAAACAGCATGGTACTGGTACCAAAACAGATATAGAGACCAATGAAACAGAACAGAGGCCTCAGAAATAATGCCATACATCTACAACCATCTGATCTTTGACAAACTTGACAAAAACAAGCAATGGGGAAAGGATTCCCTATTTAATAAATGGTGTTGGGAAAACTGGCTAGCCATATGTGGAAAACTAAACTGGACCCCTTCCTTACACCTTATACAAAGTTAACTCAAGATGGATTAAAGATTTAAACATAAGACCTAAAACCATAAAAACCGTAGAAGAAAACCTAGGCAATACCATTTAGGACATAGGCATGGGCAAAGACTTCATGACTAAAACACGAAAAGCAATGGCAACAAAAGCCAACATTGATAAATAGGATCTAATTAAACTAAAAAGCTTCTGCACAGCAAAAGAAACTATTATCAGAGTGAACAGGCAACCTACAGAATGGAAGAAAAGTTTTGCAATCTACCCAGCTGACAAAGGGCTAATATCCAGAATCTACAAGAAACTTAAACAAACATATGGAAAAAAACCAAAAAAACAAAAAAACAAAACAAAAAAAAAACAACCCCATCAAAAAGTGGGAGAAGGATATGAACAGACACTTCTCAAAAGAAGACATTTATGCGGCCAACAAACATATGAAAAAAAGCTCATCATCACTGGTCATTAGAGAAATGCAAATCAAAACCACAATGAGATACCATCTCACGCTAGTTAGAATGGCGATCATTAAAAAGTCCAGGAAACAATAGATGCTGGAGAGGATGTGGAGAAATAGGAACGCTTTTACACTGTTGGTGGGAGTGTAAATTAGTTCAGCTATTGTGCAAGACAATGTGGCGATTCCTCAAGGACCTAGAACCAGAAATACCATTTGACCGAGCAATCCCATTACTGAGTATATACCCAAAGGATTATAAATCATTCTACTATAAAGACACATGCACATATATGCCTATTGCAGCACTGTTTACAAAAGCAAAGACTTGGAACCAATCCAAATGCCCATCAATGGTAGACTGGATTAAGAAATTGTGGCACATGTACACCATGGAATGGTACGCAGCCATAAAAAGGATGAGTTCATGTCCTTTGCATTGACGTGAATAAAGTTGGAAACCATCATTCTCAGCAAACTAACAGGAACAGAAAACCAGACACCACATGTCCTCACTCATAAGTGGGAGTTGAACAATGAGAACACAAGGACACAGGGAGGGGAACATCACACACCGGAGCTTGTTAGGGGTTGGAGGGCTAGGGGAGGGATAGCATTAGGAAAAATACCAAATGTAGATGACAGGTTGATGGGTGCAGCAAACCACCATGGCACGTGTATACCTATGTAACAAACCTGCACGTTCTGCACATGTATTTCAGAATTTAAAGTATAATTTTAAAAACTTTAAAAAAATAGATGGTGAAACTGAAGAATAATCTTACATATTTTCTTCATCATTTTGTATCCTTTTTTCATATTCTAAAGGGGCAAAATGTAGCAGAGGAAGAGCATGATCAGTCATATGCATCTGAATTTGAATCCCAACTCTGCTGCCTACTAGCTATGTGACTCTGGAAAATTGTTGTGACCTCTCTGTTTCCAGTTCCCATATTTCTTCAAGAGAAATAGCATCATAACATCTCCCATGTAAGGGTTGTAGATAATACATACAAAATGCCTGGCCCCTATGAGGCACGAATAGTATTCATTATTGAACATTGCTTTTATCAATATCATAATATTAATTAAAGTTAATTAATTAAAATATTAGTGAGTATATTCTGATATACTTTTATCATTCTCAAAGTCTAATCTTTTGTGACTAGCAGAGACCCACCCAATATTTTTTTCTTCTGAGAAGTCTGAGAGTCCTTGGGGAAGATAAGTCACCTTCAGAAATTAGAAAAGAAAGCAGAGCAGCAAATTGTGAGAACAGTTGTGGAGTCATCCTGCAATAGGTAAAGTGCATACACCAGGGTTAAGTTTCAGAAGTGCCACGTAGGACTTGCCCCTGTCAGACTCCTCTTCCTCTCCCAGGTATGCTCGAGTCAGTGATTTTACTACTATTAGGGTGTGGGATGATTTAAAGGGAGGGAAGGTATATGGGTGTGCATGTGCACATGTGCATACATGCAAAATTATAATTCTTGAACAATGTTGATTCTGTACTTTTTTATATGAATATGGGAAGATAATTACTAGGGGAAGGGAGAAGTAAAACTTCTTTTTCTGGATTAGGTAGGCAGAACCAGAAGTTCCTTTCCTCAAAGTCATTTTCTCCATATTCCTCACCAATTGGAGGATAATTTCTGCCAAGTTCCTCTTCTGGGTAAAGAAAGCCCTTGGAGAGGCCAGGCATAGTGGCTTATGCCCATAATCCTAGCACTTTGGGAGGCCAATGCAGGGGGATTGCTTGAGCCCAGCAGTTTGAGATCTGCCTGGGAAACCCCATTTCTACCAAAAAAAAAAATTCTTTTAAGTTAGCCAGGTGTGGTGGCACATGCCTGTGGTCCCGTCTACTCAGGAGGCTGAGGTGGGAGGATCCCTCAGGAAGGGGAGGTCAAGGCTACAGTGAGCTGTGATCGTACCACTGCACTCCATGCTGGATGACAGAGTGAGACCCAGTCTCAAAACGAATACTCTTGGAGTCTTAAACATACTGGTCATTCCTAACTTCTTGCCATTATCAGTTTAAGAAATTAGATTTAGGAAAGCGGAGTTTTTCAGCGAGGCTGGAAGAGGAGTTTCTTGGAAAAACAGAGACAGCAAAAATGGGAGGAAGTAGGATGTCAGCTTCTTCTTGCTTTTGACCTTCTTCTATTTGTGCTTTCTCAATAATACCATCTCATTTGTTTCAGTATTTGTGGCTGCCCCCACTTTCTGGAACCCACTGATCCATCTTACCAGAATTCCAAAGCACCCCATTCTTCAATTTCCCTTTCTTTAACATGCAATTTCCCACACAAAAAGTAAAAGATTGTAATGGGAGAGAAAAGAAACATCCACTTTAGTCATGAAATCCATCTGGATCCTGATAAATGGTAGACATTTCAGAATACTTTAAAAATCATGAGTTTTGAGGATCAGAGCAAAGGCACATGTAACTCAGCATGTCTAATGATGGTGGCCAAAAATCTTTCAGTGGAGTCATCATGTGACTAAGATTAGAAGGGTTATGCAACTGTAAAGCTGGAAGGAACTTGTCTAGAACAGCCAGTCCCTCATTATATAGATCACAGAGCATTTAAATGGTAAGAGATGTCAGAAATCACCTAGTATCGTCTCCCATATAGAGACGCAAGAACTGAAAATCAATGAAGTGATGGAATTTTCTAAGTGTAATCTCTTGTGAGTGGCAGAGACCCACCTCAAATCCAGGTTTCTTAATTTCAATAGTATCAGTTTACCAAATATTTATTAAGTACCTGTTTGGGCCATGCACTGTCTGAGGCCCTGTTGTGAAGGAGCACTGGGATGAATAATACACAGCTCCTGCCTTCTTGGGGATTAAGATCTCCTTGCAGAGAAATACACATTCTCAAATATTTATAATATAGTTGTTTTGAAATAATAGAGCAAACATCAAGGTCTGGGAAGGACAGACGAGGAAACAATTATTTGGCTGAGAGAAGCTGAAGGTTTTTCTTTCACAATAGTGCCTCTCATACATTATTATCTTCTATTGCATTAATTGCTTTTTTTTTTTTTTGATAGGAGGTAAACAAAACCTCTATTTTCTGGACTGTTTTAATAGGTGAGTGAGACTAGACAACAGGATCCCTAAGCTAAAAAGCAGAAGAGCCCATGCTTGCTGGTGAAATGGTGCATATGGCTTCTTTCCCTTTTCCCCTAACCAAGTAGTCTTTGCAGATGAACTTCATAGGCTTCCCCTCTACACACCCCCATACCTGCTTCCACACAGACCATAGGAGGAAACACAGGATATCAGACAGAGCCACATCAAAGACCTTTGTAGCTTTGCCATAGGCAGGGTGATAGGAGAGATTCAAGGTGTGCAGAGTCATGACCAGTAAGACACCTGGGGCAGGGCAGGTCAGCAAGAGACAAGAGTCACACTTGGAGGAGACCATGGAGATAGAGAGTACCAACTCTCAGTGACAGGCACTGAGCCCCTGAGCCCCAGCCATTTCATCCCAACACATGTTTGAGAAGCCACCTGCTTGCTCATAGAAGTAGTTTCAACATTTTCTCTCCAATCTGGGTCAAATGCCTCATTTAGTAAAGAAACGCTGCTTTTCTAAAATATGAAGTGAACTAATTTCTGTTCAGCTTTTTATAAATTTTCTATCATGAGGTCCAAATTAAAATGCTTTTCAAAGTACGACTGAAGTTGCAAGCTGTGATACATGATTGGTTAAATTTTATTTTTCACATTTTAAGAAAATAATTCCATATGTTTTTACCAGCTCATGAACTGTCTTGGCAATGAATAGATCAGTATATCTAGGAACGATTGATACCATATGATTCTTGGGTATCATATTTTGATGATATTCTGCAATGTTTCAAATTACCAAAACAGAAACCCACCCACACACACTGAGCTCAAAATTGGCAGTTTTTGTCTTGATGGCTACATTTAGAGTTTAAACATCATCATTAAAATTTTACAGGTGACATATCAAGAAAAATTAAGCCCACCAGTTGTGCCTCTTTGAAAGGAAAACATTCCTTCATTATAATAAATGAAATTGTGTGCTAGGTATGAATGCTGGTGACCTCTAGAAAATGAACCACTGACCCACAAGTGGATGAGAATCAGCCAGAGTAAATGAGGCAGAAGTTTTCCCAGCATAACTGTGCATGCTGGCAGGGCAGATTCTTGTTATAATTAAAAGAGATAGAGTGGTCAACAGGGAACATTTATAGGAACAAACATGACTACATTGCCAAACTATTTTTCTGGTCCATTTTTCATTCTCACGTTGTGTCATGTATCTGGGTTTTAAAAGTGACGCAAGCATGGCACATGAAAATAACACACATGGACTTATACAGCAGAACCCAGGAAAAATTCAATCAGAATATGAACACCATCAATGACCAACTTGTTCAGAGCAAATCTCCATCTAAATCTGTACTGACCAATACAGTAGCCATAAAAATGAGCATGTGACCTTATGCAAATGAGACATCACCTCCTCCAGACTCTGCATATATACCTGGCTGGTGTCCACCTCACTTAGGGACCTCCTCTTCTGGCTTTGGAGCCCCCCCCAACCTCTGTCTCTGTGTGGGGGAACCTCTTCCTTCTGCCTTCTCTTTTCTTTCTTGCCTATTAAACTCTCTTCTCCTTAAAACCACACACAAAAAAATGAGCACGTGAAATGTGACTAGACTGAATTAGATGTAATATAAATGTAAAATACACTCTAGATTTCCAAGACAGCATCAAGAAAAAAAGAACGTAAAACATCTCAATAAATTTTTGATTATATGTTAAAATGATAAGGTTTTTGATATCTTGGGTTTAAAAAAATCATTAAAATTAATTTCATCTGTTGCTTTTTACTTTTGTTTTCTAATGTGGCTACTAGGACATTTAGAAGTACATATATGGCTTGCATTTGTGGCTTGTAGTATATTTTTATCGGGCAATGCTGATATAAATGAAAAGTTTAGGTATGCAAAATAGTGTTTATCCACCTAACAGAACTGAAATATAAATTCCTATTAATTGATGATAACATGACAACACAAAGAAAACTGGCCATGAGACCAGCCTGGCCCACATGGTGAAACCCTGTCTCTACTAAAAATACAAAAAAAATTAGGTGGGCGTGGTGGTGCATGCCTGTAGTCCCAGCTACTTGGGAGGCTGAGGCAGGAGAATCGCTTGAACCCAGGAGGGGGAGGTTGCAGTGAGCCAAGAAAACTGGCCACGAAGTGATTTTTACCTTGATAAGTTACCTTTTCCATTCTTCCTACACTGGTAAGATTCTGTGAATTCAAATGTTTGCTTAACAACTTTCTAAAGGCAAAATAAGAAAGAAGACATTCTGGGAAATGAATTGTACACTAATTAGAAGTTGGGCTCTGGAAGAAACAGAAAAGAGTCATTCACCTGAGCTCTCTGAAGGTCCCCGATTTTTGCTCCAAGGAAGCCACTACTGAGAAAATAAGGCTAGACCTTTTATTCATTTATATGAACAGGGCTTATACATTTCTATCAGGAAGAATATCAGAGGATTCTCATCCAAGCAAACGTTGATGAAACATCATTGACAGGGTAATGACATTTTGAATGGAAAAAATGTGAACCATGAAGCTGCATTGCAATGGGAGTGTAAACTTTCAGGGTGCAACGTGTCCCAAAGGCATGTTGATTAGGAAGTTTTAACACTGAGAGGGGTGTTTATTTAAATGAATATTATGCTCTTTGGGGAGTCCATTGGATCTGTTTATTTTCATTTTCCCAACTCTCTCTCATGCTGCATTGAAAAAGATACTTTTATGCTTAGGGAAAAAAAAAAAAGCTATACTGTAAGTATTCTTTGCTGGGCCTCACCAAAATGAAAGAGGTTTTAATATGTATAGTATATACAGTACACTTAATATGTATAGTCTATTGTATATAGATGGAGCTGTCACTGCAGAACAAACAAGTAAATGGAAGAATTTCTTCACTAGGCTGAGGGGGAATGTTAGGGGTATGTGGGAACGAATGCAATTCTGTGAGATAAGTGAGAGTACTGTTTAAACCCTACCAGTTCTGTGAGTCCTCACAGAAAGCAAAGGGAGGGGTATCCAGTTAGAACAACTTCATCCTCGACAGGACCAGCATAGGACACAACCACAAAAATCACTCGCTGAACCCCAGAAAAATGTGGCTGTGTAAGGATTAAATGAGACAAAGCATATAAAGTGCTTAGCATGTAGTAAGTGTTCAGAAAACATCTTATTATTGTTTTGAAACATGTCATATGGCATGAGTAAAGTTTACCTCCATTTCACTGTAGAAAATGTAAAGGCTCCAGAAAATTCACCAGTATTTTTGCTTTTGTCTAAATTCATTTGTGAGAAGTTTTACTCACGCCTTGGCTGCCGGTGACTCATGGTTAAATCATCGCTCTCATCTTTTTTCCTTTTCGGTTTTTTAATACAGTTGCATATCACATGACATTCTGCTTTGTTTTCTTCCTCCCCCTTCCCGAGGAAAACTAGGCAACTCTAACAGCCCCATTACCTTAATGAATAAAAGCCATTCAGTGAAAAGACCTGGTGTCCACTTCATCGATTAAAAAGCTGATGACTAACTCTTGGAAATTTTCTGGAGCCCTATGAAAATTCATATCACTTAGTAACCTATGTGAGCTGAAGGTTGGTGTCCAATGACTGCTAAGAAGATATAAGGAATGTCGCAGAAATATAAATAGACCAGCACTGAAATTTAATTAGGCACTGCATATGTTAATAATAAATCCAATTAATTTAGCCTTCTACCTATACTAGAAGGAAAAAAAAAAAACCTGGGCAAAATAATAATTCATTTTAAATGCTTCAATTGGTAACCTCCTTTCCTGAAGAGTGATTTATGCAGTAATTTACTGACTGTGTCTTCATAAGATTGTTCCAAACCAGCCCTTGTGAAATAATAATAACTTCTGAATGTGTGTTGTGAGAGATATAACAAATGACTTCTTATTAATTTTCATTTAATGAGTTGCCTATTCACATGGTAATTTTTAGAAATTCTCTTCTTAAGATAAACAGGTTATAAATACTGTGGATAACACTTCCATTTCACAAAAATCAAGACAAGAAAATCGCATATTCTCTACATGATTTGCAGGTCAATCAGTTTAAAATTTTCTATACTAAATAGGCATCCATTTCTTTCCCAGTTAGCACAGCAGATCATTTTAAATTTCTACAGCCAAATGATTCCAGATTGGTTAAAAATGAAAACTGAATATTTAGCAGCAGCAGAGGTCTTAGCAGAAATAATGGGAGGGAGTGGGGAGCAGGAAACAAAATCATGAAAAAGGTGGCAAAGCAGGTAGGGTTAAGTAGGGAGCCCATAACCTTAGTTCTTTTTATAAAGAATAAAAGGCATAAAGATCATTCTTTACAGCTTTCCTATTTCCCCAAGTTTACTTTTTAAAAAAGACTCCATAATTTCTTACATAAATATTAATACTTACGAATCTTAATTGCTAATATTTCCAAAAACCTTAATTATGTAACAATGAATTAACTCTATGTTATAATAAAAAGAGCAAGTATAAAATAATAAAAACTAGGAAGAAGAAATTGCTCAGAGTCATAGGTTTTTCATATGGTTCACACCAGTTTAAAAAGTCCTGCAATAAACAGGGCAAAACTGTCAAACATAATTCCTCACAACACTGGGAAGAGTCTGCCCAAAGTATTAAATAATTCAAATGCAATTGCTACTTACATGAGAACCGAAAGGGCCTTGCTCCTAACCCACACTGCCTCACGCCCTCTCCGTGGAAAAGCCCGTACTGCATTTCACCCATAAACTTGTCCAGCTCCTGCCCTGAGGCATTGACGAGCAGAGCTCCCGTTTTGCAGAGGATAGTGGCTTTGATCCACAACGGTGTCCCCAAGGCTGTCACAACTCCGAGGGAACATGCAAAGCTTAACACTCCAGCCATGCAAAAAATGATTTTCTTCTGTTGACTTGGCATGATGAGAAACGGCCTCTGTGAGGGCGAGGTTCAAAAACAAGACCTTTGTGAGCAATGGGAAGGGACTGCCCCTTTGACTGCATTTATTACAGAAGCTGAATGGACAGATCCCAGCTGAAAAGGCAACTTCACCATTGATGGTTCTCGCCAGGTTAAATGTCAGTAGATGAAGGTATCTTCATCACTCATACTTGGCTTTTCTCCTTTTCTGCTGCTTCTTCTCCCTAATTGGAAATCTTTGGATGAAGAATCTATAAAATAAAAGTCTTTCAAACTGCCTTCAAGTATCTTCTCTGTGTCACTTGGTAACAAAGGTCTAAGATAACAGATGGAGTCCCCCGTGTAACTTGATAAATGTTTCCCTTCCTCAGCCTTTTGTCTGATTGGGTGAGTTGAAACTTTCAGAAACAGGCTTGAATCTGATGGTAAATTTTCAGCAACTTGAGAAGTTCATTTATCGATATTTTCATTTTTGTTTTTATTTGTCATTGTTTTTGGTGGGGGGGGAGGGAGCTTTAGCAGAGATAGGGAGAACATATGTACATGTATTGATAATTGATGTCAAAATTTTTTAATTACAGCAGCATAAAAATATTAAACAGAATCGGGTTCTACATGAATATTAAGTGCTCTAGACCAACCATGGGTTCTAGTCCTTCCAACTTAATTTCTCCCAGATCCATGGTTTATACCTGATGTATCAATAGAGAATTTGATTCAAATTTTTCTTGGCTTACAGAAATATGAAAATGCAGGAGCAAATATCTAGATTTCTAAATGCTTTCCTTTAACAAGCTTAGCTGCATTAGGATAATAGCAAGGGAATGTGTTTCTGGGTCCAAGGAATACCAGGATCTGTAAAGATAAGGACATATTGATGGAAGGACGGATGGTGGTCAGATAGGTGACTCTATGGATTCATCATAAAAATGCACAGGTCTCAGCAAAAGTAATCTGTTTGGGAGATTAGAAACAGTTATGAGCAAAGATTAAGTAGCATGTAGGTCCAGTTAAATGGTCAAGACCTGGAAACTAAAGTTCAGAATTCAGTAACAGCTTTTTAACTTTACATTTCCAATGAGATTCCTCCTTCTGCAGACACAAGACTCTCTCTCTCTCTCACTCTCTGTGTGTGTGTGTGTGTGTGTGTGTGTCTAGTGAATGTTTATTTAATGCCATGTTAGTGTCCTGAGCTCTGACCTACAAAGTCAATGTTTAGTAAGAACTTATGTCTGGCAACTTGCGGAGTATTCTACCTAAATTATCTCATATAATTCTCATAATTAAAATATAACGAAGAAGAGGAGGAAAGAGGAGGAGAAGGAGGAGGAGAAGAGGAGGAGGAGGAAGAGGAGGGAAGAAGGAAAATGAATAAGAAAGAAGACAGAAGAAGAAAAAGAAATTATTCCTATCTTATGTATAAGGAACTTGAAGCTCAGAGTGTTTAAGCAACTTGCTGAAGAGAGTAGTGGAGCTGGGATTCAAATCCAGGTCTTCTACATCTGAGGTTGATGTTCTATTCTAAGCAAAGCCCCTGACCTTGAAAAGATGGCAGACACTTCCGTTTGGGTTGGGTTTGTCTGGGAGTAACAGGGGCAGACTAGCCCATTATTAGTTACACATCTTGAGTGTTTGAAGAACACAGACATCAGTAAATAGAACTTTTTCAGTTGGCCAAAAGCACATGTGTATGCTAGCTTCTACTCTTTTGATCCACCTTTAAGCATGACAGCTTAGAGGAAATTAATAAATGAAGACTTATTTCACACCATTTTCAGCATAAATGAGTCTCTACGTTATGCACACTTTGAAGGGAACTTTGAGGTATAGACTCGGAGTAAACTTCTCTCACAGCTCGCCTCTCCTAGGAGTGGCAATAGCCAGTCTCGTTAAGGACAGACAACGAAGTATAGAACTCATTCTAGAATGCCAGTGTACCTTTGGGGAGAAGAGGGGCAATAAAAACATGGCCACAGAAGAACTGGCCATATAGAAATACCAAAGAGGCACTTAAAATAAAGTTTACAATACTAGTAAGTCTTTTTTATTTTGTATAACTTAACACAGAATAAGCAACTCATCGTAGTTTATTTGGCCCTCTAATGAATTCTCCACTGGATTTACAATAATTGCTATCATGGCCCACTAGCAAAACAAGTGGGTGCCAGTGCCCCCAATAAGTGGTTATTTGGGCATATATGTGCCACGGTCACCCTAGAAAACTTAGTTTAAGATGTCTAAGCAGAGTCGAGCTTACTAAATCATCATATTCTGTAATTGGAAGAGACAGAACATTTCCAAAGCCTGGGAGAAGAAATCACCTACAACTTAATCAATACTATTAATAACCTCTACTACAGGATATGGCAAGAGAAGGATAGTTACCATAGGACAGTGGTTTAATTAACCCAAACTCAGTCAAGTATATCTAAAGCTGTCCAAGGAGGAAAGCCTTGATTATGGGTGTAGAGAGCAATTAGATCACATCAGTTCTTAAGTTTGCATCAGTCTGTAGTGACATATTCACTCGTCTGTAGAGGCATGGGAAAAATAAATACAACATACTGAGTTACTGTTATATCCTGAAATTAGGCCCTTCCTAATTTTTATTGTTAAATTTTTCTTTCTTTAATGAGATGATGGTAGTTGAATTTTTAATGATTTTATTTGACAAATTTAGAAACTGGCAAACCTATGTCTACTCCTGATTTAAAACAAAACGAAACCAAACCCACTGGTCTATAACATAAAAGATCCCTGAGTGGAAAGGGTGAGGCTCACCCTTTGAGGCCTAGAACCTCATCCTTTGCTCTGACACAGTGGTTCTGAGTTTTGCCGCTCATTAGAATCACTCGAGAAGATTTTAAAAGTACTGATGTCTGTGTCCTCATCCCTGAGATTCAGATTTATTTGATTTTCGAGTATGGCCTTAGCGTCGAGTCACCCCAGGTGATTGCATTGTGCAGCCAAGGTTGGAAGCCACTGCCCTTATCTCCTTTTCACATAGCTACCTTCTGATTACAAACTAGGCTTTGCAGGCATCTCAGTGCTGGAATGCACACAGACATGAGCATCTGGGTCGCTAGAGAGGAATATGCTCATAGCAAATTAATAAATGGGCATTATCATTTACAGCTCAAACTTTCCTACATTTTTTCAGCACTAGGTTTCAGCATATCCACAACTAAAAGCCAGGCCCCGATTCATAGAATTACCCCCAAATCACCATGTGAATATCAATGGTGCTGTATCCTGTTCATGTGAGGCAGCCCCCCCTTGCCTCTTCTCCATGCAGCTTCCTTTCAAACTTCAGCATCAGCCACCCACAGGCTGCGTAGTAGTGTGTGTGATCCACCCTCTGAGAATGATATAATGGAACCTGGCAGTCATTATGCCTGACAGCCTTCTTTTGAAATTTCATCTTAAATGTCTTGAATGACAGTGATGACACCATTTTCCTTGCAGTCTCTCTGAGAATTTGAGTCATTAATGTCAGCAAGTTTTCACCAAGAATCCTGCTGAAATCTTTACTTCTCTCAATCTTAATAGGAATACACTTGGTGACATAAGAAAATGGAACTAGGCCTCCCCCTCCTCTGACCCCTTTCAGGTGCTGGATAATGATATAATTCTTCAGAGTGACTAGAGAGTCTGTAGAGAAAGGAGCACAATTGCAGACTCTGTTTTCACTTCCAGTGTAGCATTTGTGCCTCTTCTCACACTAACTTGGCTGCATCAGTTTTTCCTTATAACCATTTGAAAACAAAAGAAAAAAAACAGAAGCCCCATTCCAAAGGCATGCAAATTCTCACCTGATTTGTTCCCCAAGTATAAGAGACAGTATGCCATGGCATCGGAAGATCCTGTCCAGGGTCTCTTTCCAGCTCCATCGCTAAATTAAGAATTCCTTCTCTGGCATTAATTTTACATATTTATGAAAAGAGTGGTCTGGGCTGCATAGGTGATTCTCAAATCATTTTCAAGAAGAAAAATCATTGCCTCAACACAACTCATGACAAATGAGACACAAATTGAGCTGCTATACTGGGACGGTGGGTGGTCAAGGAGCTGTCACTGGGCTCCCCAGCTCCCTACTCCCTAGAGTGCCCTATCCCTAACGTGAAAGACAGCTCTGAGAAGCACAGTTTGGCTCCTTTAGTTCCTATTTAACTAAAGAAAAAAAATTTTAATAAGCCGTAGAACTACAATTTGGTCATTTGCTAGATTATGTCTCTTTTTTCTTTGCTGTGCTAACCTATTAGCTATTACAGAATATTGCATTGCCCACGGACACTGCATGGCTGATTATTCCAATTATTAATTTTTAGATTATTTAATGAGAGGTTCTATGTTTTTGTCTGATTTGTCACTGGTAGTACTGATTTTGATTTTCCTCCAAATGGATCATTATACTCCAAGGCCTCTCTAACAGATTCAATAAGAGTCTATCAAGCTTCCTATTCTAAGACAAGAGGCCTTTGTAAATCTACCCCATTTTTCTCATCTTTAAAGCAAAATCTGGCAAATTTGATTGACATGCCTTGACTAATTCAAGTTGCTGGTGATCCTCAAGTAGCATTGTAATTTTCTAATGACTGTAAGGGAAAAAAACACTCCATGGAAAGAATTGATTGATTTATTAGAGAGAAAATTACCACATGTGCTAGACCTTGATTGCAGCTAATATTTGTAGAGCTAATTGCTTGAACTAGAGGATTAAAAGGATTGAAGGAAAGGAAGAAAAAGAAAACAAAGTTCTCTTGGAATACAGATGAACCCGCAGTGGATTTGGACTGAGAGGGAGAATTCCGTACAGGGATTTTTGGGGCTGATGATGGTTGTGGAGACATTTAGAATAAGTGGAAGAGTTGTGCTTCTGACACAAAAGCCACAGAGAGGAACCAGGGAGTGGAGGAAAGTTGCTGCTCATGCCGTCTGTTAAATAAGATCTCGTGTGACACCTTCGACTTTGTCTGGGTTTCTTGTTGTATCTCACATGAAGGCTATGTTGATACTTAACCTTCACCCAGCAGAATGTCTGAGCTATTACAGAAAGGAGGAAAAAGTTACTTAACCTAAAGAGGTGAAGAAAGAAGGCATAGTTTAAGACACATCCTTTAACGATAATAGGCAAACCATATTCCTAGCACAGGGAAACAGATAATAATTTTCCTCATTGATATACCTTAGGATAGATGTGCTAAAGTAGTACATTTTGGGGTAGTTTGATTTGGTGATTACCAACTTTTTTTTTTTTTTAAGACAGGGTCTCACTATATTTTCAGGCTAGTCTTGAACTCCTGGGCTTAAGTGATTCTCCTGCCTCAGCCTCCCAAGTAGCTGGGACCACAGGCACACACCACAGATATAAACTCTGTGGCAGCCACATTTGAACAATGTGACCCACCCTCTCTAGCCTACTTTGATTAGGAATAGACATCTAAATCAACCAGATTGTGTCTCCTGGAAATTTAAAAGTAATATTGAGAGACGCAATTCAAATCATTGGAAGCCAGCGTGCAAAAATTGAGAAGGAAGCAATTTTTTTTTCCCGCCAGTAAAGCCTTGAACGGCCCTATAATGCCCAAATTTATTGTTCAATTTTTCTCCAGCTGTCACCATTCTCCTTCCCGGCAGTCAAGTGTAGTTCTCTGTTTTCAAAGTTCTTTGTCTTTTACTTGTTTTGTCATTTTCCTGTTTGTGTGCATTCTAAAGAAAGCTCCTGGGAGGCACTGATTTTCAGCTCTCCCCACCATCTGGCTCTCGGTCCAGGGCACTAGGTGAAACTGACTGTGATGGCTACCTAGTGAAGGGACAGGTGGTAGCTACTCAAACACTATGTGAAGTATACATATGTATTGGCATCAATCGTCCACAGTCACAAGGTCTCTGTGGCCAACACTACCCTAGCTTAGTGGAAGTTTTCAATCAAGCTGGCCTTGTCTGATCCTTCCTTTGTCAGGGATGAGTATTGCCCTTTCATGCTGTCGCTACAGATGTTCAGGGCCCCACCCTCTTATCGTGGAGGAACCATAAGAGTTCCAGGCTGCTGAACTTCCTGGGATTGACTTCATGGAGAGAAGCAGAAGGAGTAGGGAGGGCTGTACTGGGTCCTGGAACACAGACAAACTGGGTTGCTGTTAGTCAAGGCTGCTGTCTGGTGGCAGGCCTCACTAACTGGCTACAAGAAGGACTGGATAGCAGCAGCACAACCGGGTAAAATCATCTGGGACTTGACTTACACTCCAGCTCCAGCTTAGCTTCCCAATACACTCCCTTCTGACTACTGGGTGCCTTCCTCCTTTTTATTTTCCCAGACTACAATGACCTTTAGCAAATTGGCAGGCAGCAATGCGTGTCCTGCTTAGATCTGACTCTTTCTGCCTCCAACCCCCAGGGGAGATATAAAGGAATCAGACACGTAGAGAAGGGAGAACACGTGTGAATTAATATTTCAAATATCTTCTACCAAAACTGTTCTAGATGTGCACACTTTCTCCTCCTTTAGTTTAATTATCAAGAATAAATACTTTGCCCATCTTTGAGAAGATGAAAATCCTTAATGTAGTACGTATCTGTATACCTTAGAAAAATAATACTGTTCCTTTGGTAAAATATAGGCCAGTCACTAGGGCAGTGAAGTATTAAAACTAAATATTTTAAACCTGATGACCAAAACAGTTTTATTAAGCACTAATAAAGCAAGACAAAATTTCTAGGTTGAGTCCTTTTCTAGGAAATTCAGATTGAAAGGAACAAAAGATCATTATTAATTTTTACTTCTCTCTGTGTATTTTATATGCACAGTCCTTATTTGAAAAAAAATTATATAAAGGCAGATTGTAGTCAAAGAAATCCCAGAGGGGATTATGAAGGCCTTACCTATAAAGTTTCTTTCCAAGATCAGCAGCTATACCTGGGTAAGGAGATGGTAAGCTCTGGGAACCCTAAGCTGGAGTGGGAACTGTCTATGCAATTACCATAGTTGGGAGCCAAAACTCTTTGACTTGTCATGACTGAAAATCACCAGCAAGCCAGATCACACATGACATTGTGTCTTTAAATGACGTATAAAGACTGGGCACCAAGCCATGGGCACTACTGAGAATAGATGTAAATTCAACAAACCTGAGGTCCTTATGGAGGAGAACTAACCTTCACTCTGTGCCTTCACTTCTACTGGAATGAAAGCTAAGCTAGTTGATGACATTGTCATATTAATTATACAAGAAATATTTTATCATTATGAAAAAGATTATTTTAACAAAGATTTTAAAAGGAAAACCATACCATATGCAAAATTTATTAGATACCTATTACAGAACTAAGAGTAAAGCCTAAAATATAAAACTTCTAGAAGAAACCGTAGACTAAGGTTCTTTGTTTCTTCTGGTACAGATTTTTGAGATAAAAAGAGTGTGAACCATAAAATTAAAAACAAGTTGATAAATTAAAATTTTTTGTTCTTTGAAAAACACTAAATAATAATAATTTAAAAAAAGCCACAGACTGGGCAAAAGTATGTGAAAAGTATATACACGATAAAGGACTTGCATACAGATTATATAAAGAAATCTCTAAATTTAACAATAAGAAAATGAATACCCTAATTTAAAATGGGCAAAATATTTGAAAGATACTTCGTCAAAGAAGAGACACGGGTAGCAAAGAAGCCCATGAAAGGATGCTCCATATCATTAGTTAGAACTGCAATGGGATACCACAGCCTACTTACTAAAATGACTAAAATTTAGAAAACAAACAACTGACAACACCAAATTCTGGCAAGGACGCAAAGCAACTGGAACCCTTTAGAATATTGGTGTGAATGCCAGATGGCACAGCCACTTTGGGATACAGTTTAACAGTTTCTTTAAAAGTTAAACAAGGCTGCGCGGTGACTCAGACCTGTAATCCCAGCACTTTGGGAGGCCGAGGCGGGTGGATCACGAGGTCAGGAGACCGAGACCATCCTGGCTAACACAGTGAAACCCCGTCTCTACTAAAAATACAAAAAATTAGCCGGGCACGGTGGCGGGCGCCTGTAGTCCCAGTTACTCGAGAGGCTGAAGCAGGAGAATGGCGTGAACCTGGGAGGCGGAGCTTGCAGTGAGCCACTGCACTCCAGCCTGGGCGACAAGCAAAACTCTGTTTCAAAAAAAAAAAAAAATGTTAAACACATACTTAAATATGACCTAGTAATCCTACTCCAGATATTTACCAAAGAGAGATGAAAGCAAATGTCCACACAAATATTTGTACAGAAATGTTTATAGTGGTTTTATTCATAATTACCCCAAAATGGAAACAACCCAAATGTTCATCAGCTGGTGAATGGACAAACAAACAGTGGTACATCTATACAATGGCACACTATTCAGGAGAAAAAAGGAACAAAGTAACACGTGCACCAAAATGAATAAATCTTCTATGGTTTTTACCAAGTGGAATAAGCCAGACTCAAAAGGTCATAAGTGATTTCATTTATATGACATCTGAAAAAGGCAAAGCTTAGATCAAGGGCAAAAATTATATCAAAGGTTGTCAAGGGCTGAAAGTTGGGGAAGGGTATTGACTACCAAGGGGCATGAGAGAATTTTGTTCAGTGATGATTGTGGCAGGATTATGTACCTGAAAATGCTTGTGAAAAGTTCTTGAATTGTATACCTAAAAAAGGAGAATTTTACTAAATGTGATTTATATCTAAATAAAATAATTAGAATATCTTTAAATGTCACCACTCAGCATATAACTCTCTGGTTATTTTCTCATGCAAATAAATAACCTCTTTCAATATGAATTAACCTCTTTCTTAGAATAGAAAAACAGGATATTCAAATCAATTTATTATTTTGTTTGACAAAGCTGTTACATATACTATTACATACAGGGAACATTGCTTGCAAAAGAATTATAAGTTAAGAAATGCTTCCTCCAAAACTTGTTCTATTATAAACATTCAATATGTTTTGAAAGAAGCATCATCATCAAGATACCTGGGTTCAATGGAAGTAGTTCCTAGCACTAACTTACCATGACCACATCAAGTTAACTTTCCTCCTTGTTTTTCATTTTTTTCCTTCTTCAGATGAATAGGCTGGACGTGTTTTGTGCTTCTGGACCTTTTCTCTGCCTATACAGGTACAGACCAGGAACACTGTCACCAGGAGCAGTTCTCATCAGACGGTGATTTTCAGTGGGTTGAGGAAAGCAGCCAAGGGAGGAAATAACTCCTAAGGGATTAGTTTAATATCTTTTGGGGGTGTAGAGATATTTTTAAAGCCTTCACACGTCTGAAATTCTTGGGGTGAGTTATCCCCTACTTATTTGAAAAATTATTAGATTAAATAATCTCCACGAGGCAACTTGGTGCATTCTGGGATTCTGCCGAGGGCATAATATGTGTAAGGTAACGTCTACCTACCACTAATTTCATGCCACACATAAGTTTTTATTTTTGTGATGATTCAGAAGACACTCTAATAATACTCCCTTTGGAAGTTCTAGTTTTTGCTTTAAATAAGTAAACTGGTATTCTGATTAATTCTTCAGTAGGGCGCGATGGCTCTTGCCTGGTATCCCAGTAACCTAGGAGGCTGAGGCAGGAGGATAATTTGAAGTTTGAGCAACATAGTGTGACCCTGTCCCTAAAATAATAATAATCATCATCATAATTCTTCAGTCTCTTGTGACCTTACTAGGAAGAGACCCATTTTCAGAGCCCTAGAAAAAACAAATCAATGAACTTGTAATGCTGAGAGATCGACTCTGGAATGTGGTGCCTCTGGTGAAGCAACACTTCTACACTATCCCCTTCAAGTTTCTTTTTGTTACCTCTTTCCCACTTCCCCACCCCTCATCTGTCTCATTTCTCTGTTTGTCTCTCAGGATCCCAACAGGAATCTTTGGCTCACTAAAATATAATCTAAAAAGGAGAGTTTAATAAAGGGACAATTTACAAAGATGTGGGAGGGGTTTAGGGAAACTGCAAGGGATGATAGAGTCTGTATCAGAACAGAAGGCGGCTGGGGAGGGCATAGTCCTTGAACCTATAGATAGAGAAGCCTGTGTGGAGAGGGCCACCTGACAGGAACTATGCCCTTCTGTTGACTTCTGGAGTCCACCATAACCCCACAGGGAGGAAGATGACAGAATAGACAGCTCGACTTGACTCTTTTCCTTTCCTCTCCTCTGATCTGCTGCTGGTGCTCCCATTGACCAAACCCAACAGGAAACCAAAGGTCAGTCTCTCAAGGCATAAGCAAGGTTAACAAAATAGATATGGAGGGAGCAGATATAAGAAATCCTGCTAGCTATTGCTATTTATCCATCTATCTGTCACCTGTCTATCTGAAATAGTTAATACATACACACGGCTTTAGAAATTCAAAAATTGTAAAAGAATAAACAGTGAAAAAAAGTCTTCTTTTATCTCTGACCTTCAGTCTCCCAGGCACTCTTCCACCAAGATAATTTCTTATGAAACTTTCCTGTTATCTTCTCTGATCATTTTAGCATAGATGTAAATACATCCTCCTTCCACCACTTGCATTCTAAGTCAACGGCAATATGCCATGCAAACCCTTCTGCATCTAGGATTTTTCACTTAATAAAACGTCTTTGTGAGGATTCCAATGGATACACATACATGGTTGTTTTGGTTGTTTAGTCTGATTGTTTTGACAGCAACAAATTCAACTTTTAATAACTATTGTGTAGGAGCTCACTGAAGATACATGTGCTGTTACTCATGCACACATCTGCAGCCTCTCACTGCAACTCCCCAGGAAATATTAATACACACACTTTCCTTAATTTGAGATCTGGAAGCAATTCTCGGCTGCATCCACATTTGCCACCCTATGCTAGAAATGACTAGTCCAAGATGTGCCAGGGTAATGTTTCTGAGTTTGGATTCTCTGTGTGTCAGGGGTGGAACTAAATGCTAAAGTTCGATTTTATACAGTACCCAACCTGGGCAATTTACTTTCAGCCAGGGAACAGTTCCAAATATTTGATTTGGACAGGGCCTCCTTAAACATACTTTTTGTCTTCTTTCTTCACAATTTGGATGCCTTTTATTTCTTTTTCTTGCCTAATTGCTCTTGCTAGAATTTGCAGTACTGTGTTAAATGTAAGTGGTGAAAGCTGGCATCCTGCTTCATTAGAGGAAAGACTTTCAAATTTTCACCATTGAGTATGATGTTTGCTGTGATTTTAAAATACGGCTTTTATTATGTTGAAGTGGTTGCTTTTTCTTCCTAGTTTGTTGAGGTTTTTTTTTTTTTTTTTTATGAAAGGATGTTGAATTTCGTCAAATGCTTTTTCTGCATAAATTGAGATGATCATGTGGGTTTTTCTTTCATTCTGTTAATAGGGTGTATTGAATTTGGTGATTTTCATACATTGAATCATCCTTGCATTCCAGGAATAAATCTCATTTGGTCATGATGTATAATCCTTTTAATATGCTGCTGAATTCAGTCTTCTACTATTTGTTAAGAAATTTCACATCAGTATTCATAAGGGATATTGGTCTGTAATTTCTTGCAGTGTCTTTGCCTGGCTTTTGTAACAGGGTACTTGCTGGCTTCATAGAATGAGTTAGGATGTGTTCCTTCCTCTTCATTTTTTGGAAAAAGTTTGGGAAGAATACTAGTTCTCTAAATATTTGGTAGAATTTAGCAGTGAAACCATCAGATCCAGGGCTTTTCTTTGTCAGGAGATTTTTGATTCCTGATCTAATCTCCTTACTGGTCATAAGTCTATTCAAATTTTCTCTATTTCATTATGATTTAGTCTTGGTAGGCGTGATGGTTAATATTGAGTGTCAACTTGATTGGATTGAAAGATGCAAAGTGCTATTACTGGGTGTGTCTGTGTCGGTGTTGCCAAAGGAGATTAACATTTGAGTCAGTAGACGGAGAGGCAGACCTACTCTCAATGTGGATTGGCACCATCTAATCAGCTGCCACCATGACTGGAATAAAAGCAGACAGAGGAACATGGAAGAACTAGACTGGCTGAATCTTCCAGCTTTTATCTTTCTCCCGTGCTGGATGCTTTCTACCCTCAAACATCAGACTCCAAGTTCTTTAGCTTTTAGATTCTTGGACTTACACCAGTAGTTTGCCAGGAGCTCTCAGGCCTTCAGCCACAAACTGAAGGCTGCACTGTCACCTTCCCTGCTTTTGAGGTTTTGGGTCTCAGACTGGCTTCCTTGCTCCTCAGCTTGCAGATGGCCTATTGTGGGACTTGACCTTGTGATTGTGTGAGTCAATATTCCTTAATAAACTCGCCTTTATGACAGAAAACCAAACACCACATGTTCTCAATCATAAGTGGGAGTTGAACAATGAGAACACATGGACACAGGGAGGGCAATATCACACACTGGGCCTGTTGGGGGGTGGGGGCCTGTGGGAGGAACAGCGTTAGGAGAAATAGCTAATGTAAATGACAAATGGATGGGTGCAGCAAACCAACACGGCACATGTATACCTATGTAACAAACCTGCACGTTGTGCACATGTACCCTAGAACTTAAAGTATAATAAAATAAATAAATAAATAAAATGCATCAAATATGTTTAAAAAATAAAAAAGTAATAAAAAATAAACTCCCCTTTATATATACATCTATTCTATTAGTCCTGTCCCTCTAGAGAATCCTTGCTAATACAGTAGGTTTTGTGTTTCTAGGAACTTATCTATTTCTTTCTTCTAGGTTATCTAATTTGTTGGCACACAATAATTCATGGTACTGTATTCATAATCCTTTTCATTTCTGTAGAATTGGTAGTAGTGTCCCCACTTTCATTTCTGATTTTAGTAATTTAAGTCTTCTCATTTTTTTCTTAGTTCATCTGACTGAAGATTTGTTAATTTTGTTGATCTCTTCAAAGAACCAACATAGGTTTTACTGATTTTCTCTGTTGTTTTCTATTCTTTTTTTCATTTATCTCTGCTCTAATCTTTATTATTACCATCCTTCTGCTGGCTTTGGGGTTAGTTCCTTCCTCTTTTGCTAGTTCCTTAACTGGTAAAGTGAGATTGCTGATTCGAGATTGTTCTTTGTTTTTAACATAAGCATTTATGGTAGTGCCCTCTCATCTGTGGTTTTACTTTCTTTAATTTCAATTGCCCACAGTCAACTGTGGTCTAAAAATAGGTGAGTATAGTACAATAAGATATTTTGAGAGACACATTTGCATAACTTTTATTGCAATATATTACTTAATTGTTCAATTTTATTATTGTTTATCTCTTGCTATGCCTAATTTATAAATTAAACTATCATAGCTATATATGTACAGGAAAAAACATGGTATATATAGGATACTAGCTGAGGTTTCAGGCATTCACTAGGGACCTTGTGATGTACCCTTCATGAATAAGGGGAGACTAATGTTTAGCTATAAATTTTCCTCTTTTCAATGTGTCCCGTAAGTTTTGATATGTTGTATTTTATTTTCATTTGTCTCTAAGTACTTTCTAATTTCCCCCTTGTGATTTCATCTTTGATCTATTGATTAAGAGTATTGTGTTTAATTTCCACAAATATTTGAAGTTTCCACCCTTTTGAAATTATTGATTTCTAACTTTATCCCTTGTGGTCAATGAAGATACTTTGCATGACATCTATCAGTTTAACTCTATTGAGACTTGAGACTTAACTTGTGGCTTATTATATTTCTATCCTGGAAAATGTCACATGTGCCCTTGAGAAGAATATGTATGCTCGTAGTTGGGGGTACAGTGTTCTATATATGTCTGTTTCACCTCGTTGGTATATTGTGTTGTTTAAGTCCTCTACTTCCTTGCTTATTTTCTGCCTGGTTGTTCTATCCATTATTGAGAATGGGATATTGAAGTCTCTGACTATTATTGTAGAACTGTCTATTTCTCCATTCAGTTAGGTTAGTTTTGGCTTCATATATTTTGACAGTCTATTATTAGATAGATGTATAAAGGTTTATAATTGTTATCTTTCCTTGCTGTATTGAACCTTTTATTAAAATGTAATGTACTTCTTTGACCCTTGTAACAGTTTTGTATTTAAAGCCTGTTCTGTCTGATATTACTATCACTACTTCTGCTCTCTTTTGGTTACTATTTGCATGAAATATCTTTTTCCATCTGTTCACTTTCAATCCATGTCTTTTTCAATCTATCTGATCTAAATTGAGTCTCTTGTAAACAACATATAGTTTGATTATGTGTTTTTTTTCCATTCTGCCAATCTTTCTTTTGATTGGAGAGTTTAATCTATTTATATTTATATTAATCACTGCTAAGAAAGAACTTAGTTGTGTCATTTGACTATTTGTTTTCAACATGCCTTGTAAGGTTTTTGTCCCTCATTTCCTGCATTATTGTCTTCCATTACGTTTCATTGGTTTTTTTGTAGTTAAATGTTTAAATTCTTTTCTCATTTTCTTTTGTGTATACTCTATTACTATTTTCTTTGTAGTTACTATAGGAATTACGTTTAACACAGTAAAGTTATAACACTCTAATTTGAACTTATACCAGCTTAACTTGAATAACAAAGAAAAAATCTGCTCTTTTACAGTCTCGTCCCTACCTCTTTTAGTCGCTGATGTCACAAAATTACATCTTTTTCTATTTCGTATGCCAAAATATATGCTAGTAATCATTTTAAATACATTAGTTTCTTAAATTACATAAAAAATAGAATGTGGAGTTACAAACCAAAGTTACAAAAATCCTAGCTTTTAAACTAATAATTGTTTTTTTCAATGTGTTAATCTCTCAAACCGTGTAGAAAACAAAAGGTAGTGTTACAAACTGTTGTTATAATATTGACTTTTATAATTGCACGTGTGTGTACCTTTATCGAGATTCTTATTTCTTTATAAGGTTGTGAGTTGCTGTCTAGTGTTCTTTTATTTCACCCTGCCTGACTCCCTTGAACATGTCTTACAGGGCCGGGCTAGTGATGACAAACTCCCTCAGTTTTTGTTTTATCTGGGAATATCTTAATTTCTCCTTCACTTTGAAGGACAGTTTTGCCAGATATAGGAATCTTGGTTGACAGTTTTTTTGTTTGTTTGTTTTGTTTTAGAATGTTGGATATATCAGCCTTTTAGCCTCCAAAGCTTCTGATGAGAAATCTGAAGATTTCTTGCATATGATGAATTATTTCTCTCTTTCTGCTTTCATGAGTCCCTCTTTGTCTTTTGAAAGTTTGATTATAATCTGTCTCTGTGTGAGTCTCTTTCAGTTTATTTTACTTGGAGTTATTTGAGCCCCTTGACATTTATATTTATATTCTTCATCATATTTGTAAAGTTTTCAACCATTTTTTCTTTAACTGTTTCCTCTACCCCTTTCTCCTTTTCTTCTACTGGGACCTTCACAGTATGTATGTTGGTGGTGTTCGACAGGCCCCTTAGGCTCTGCTTACTTTTTGTCAATCTTTTTTCTTTCTGTTTCTCAGACATGATCATTTCCATTGTTCTACATTCAGGTTCATAGACTCTCTTCAACCTGCTCAAATCTGCCTTTGAATCCTTCTAGTGATTTTTTAATTTCACTTATTGTACATTTCAGCTCCAGATTTCTTATTGGTTTCTTTGTGGGTTTTCTATTTCTTTATGGTTATTTCCACTTTGTTCAAATATTGTCTTCTAGACTTTCTCCATATCTCCCTTTAGTTATTTGAGCATCTTTAAGACAGTAATTTTAAAGGTTTTTGTCAACTAGATCTACCATCTGATTTATTTATTTATTTATTTTTCTGAGACAGAGTCTCACTTTGTCACCCAGGCTGGAGTACAGTGGCGTGATCTCAGCTCACTGCAACCTCTACCTCCTGGGTTCAAGGGATTCTTGTGTTTCAGCCTCCCAAGTAGCTGGGACTAGAGGTGTGCACTAACACACCTGGCTAAGTTTGGTATTTTTAGTAGAGATGGGGTATCACCATGTTGATCAGGCTGGTCTCAAACTCCTGGCCTCAAGTGATCTGCCTGCCTCAGCCTCCCAAAGTGCTGGGATTACAGGCATAAGGCACTGTGCCCAGACACCATCAGATCTTTTTTCAGGAGCTGTTTTGTTTATTTATTTTTTCCTTTGAATGGACCGTATTTTCCTGTTTCTTTGTGTATGCCTTATAATTTTTTATCAAAAACCAGACATTTAAATCTAATAATGCAGTAACTCTGGAAATCAGATTTTTCCCTTTCCCAGGTTATACTATTTTCATTATTTTTTTTTGCTTTTAAAAATATTGTTTTAGGTAGGTTGCTTCTGTGCCAAGGATAAGCCTGAGGTGTAAAACTAAGGTCTTCTCAAGTCTTTTCTGAGCCTGTTTTTCTCTGGGCATGAACAGTTATTCTAATTGCTAATGTATGTGCAGTTGCTTTTGAATGTCCTAGTCTTCAACATCTGCCTCCCAAAAAGGAAAGAAGAGAAAATTAAGGATGTGGAGAGTGGTGCCAGCCATGTACTCCTTTGGAAGTCACTTCAGCTGGACAGGGAGGGGCTTGCCACAGTGGGAGAGGTGCAGCAGCAATGGCCACCTGTGTGTTTGTCTGCACCTCTGTGATCAGAAGCTGCAATCAGTGATGGCTGGGCACAGTGGCTTATGCCTGTAATCTGAGTACTTTGGGAAGCTGAGATGGGAGGATCGGTTGGGGCCAGGAATTCAAGACCAGCCTAGGCAACATAGTGAGACCTTGTCTCTACAAGAATTTTAAAAATTAGCTGTGTTGGTGCATGCTTATAGTCCTAGCTACTTGGGAGGCTGAAGTGGGAGGATTTCCTGAGCCCAGAGTTTACAAGCTGCAGTGAGTTATGATCGCACTACTGCACTCCAGCCTGGGTGATGGAGCAAGACTCTGTTAAAAAAAAAAAAAAAAAAAAAAAAAAAAAAGGACCACACACACAGGGTATTCAAAACAAAACAAAACAAAAAACAGAAGAAGCAGCTGCAATCAGCGAGCAGAGCACAGATGCACAAATCCTCAGCATTTGGGGGTCAGGTTCCCTGGCTCCCACAAACTGTGTAAAAGCTACTTCGGGAACAAGTGCACACCTGCATACCATGGGGCTGCGAGTGAAGGACGGATAGCTGCTACCGCACTAAGAGCTGAAATTGACCACAGTTAACCACAATTTACTAAGCCTTCCCTAGACATTGAAAATTTTCAACAGACGCCAGAGCTCCTAAATAGCTACATCTGACAGACTTTGCCAGTGAAATGGTTTCTAGGTGGGGAGACAAATTCCTGTTGCTTCCTACTTTGCCATCTTCCCAGAATTCCCTCCTTGCACAAAAGTTTTTGAAACCATTGAATCTTTTGTCACCTCCAAACAACACCCTAAATAAGCAGATCTTTAGTCTCTAATAATTCTAAAAGTCAGGAGGAGTCATATGTTTAAAACAAGTGATAATCATGTATGTGAGGATGAAATGGAATAGTATAAATACCTTGAAATAGTGCTTAGCATATAATAAATGCTTAATAAATGTTAGCTATTCTTTATTATAATAATTTTTATTTAAATTATAATTACTTTCTGAACTGGGGAGATGCCTCACCAGAAACAGTTAAAATATCAAGGATGTTTTAAGAAACTGCTGGACCAAGAATTAACACTTGCTACATTTTGGTTTCTATTTTTATACCAAATTTTAAAACATTAAACATAAGACTTAAATTTTTGACAATTTCTTGCTCAATTTCCTAGTAGCTTAGATATCATTCTAATATATCTTTTCATATAGGTTCTCTCTGAAATATATAACTTTAGAAAGATTTAGAGTTCTTAAGTGGGGCCATTTTATTCTGTTTTAGTCCTTGGTAGTAACTTCCAACCAATGAATTCCCTATAGGAACACTCACAGTTTAGTGTACGCAATATGATTAATTTTAGCTCCAGAAAAAAGGCAGACATTTTTTCTTTGAAAATTTGAGCGACTTTAATGTATTGTGAATGTGTGTGGAGGATCTCATTCAACTGCAGTTTCTTATCTCATCAAAGTTATCTCTTCACATCCTTATGACATTTGCCTTAGTTTTAATTTGTAGGAGTAATATTTTCCAGGTCAGAGGAGAGAGTAAATTTTCCATAGCTAATTATCCAACTAAAAGCTGATGTACATACAGACACAATTCTGTTGGCATTTACAGGGCATTGAATAACAAAGAAAATATATTTTATGATTATCTTTGGGACCTGAATGTACCTATATTATAGGAGAATTGGTAATAAAGAAGATTTATCAATTTAATTACTGGAGTATTACACTTGGGCACCATGTAGCAATTTTTTGGTCTTATGAATAACTGTACTGAACAGGGCTGAATCTATGATGTAGCCCACAATGAAGTCTCAGAGGTGTGGCTCCTGGAAGAAGTGTGATTGCTGAACTATCCCCTTGTCTAAAACTTTGCCCAACATTGTGATACACATGGTCAAGTGCAAACATCCTCTTTAGAAATTTCAAAGATTTGGCAGGATGTCTTTGCAGTAGAAGTACTCTTTGTGTTTGAGAAACTAATTGAGTTCACTATAGGCATGGAAAAACATTTGGAGGAATATGCCAAAATGTTAACAGTGGCTATGCCTTGGGGAGTGGCATTGAATGTGAAGGAGGAAAACCAGAAGGGAACTTTCGCTTATTATTTAATCTGCTTCTGTATTACTGAACTGTTTATAACCTGAATGTACTAATTGCAGAAAAGAGGCAGCAGCCTTTACCAGCCGCCTGGTCTCCCAGCTCAGAAACCAGGGAAGTAGACACACCATTTCTTTTTCCTTCACTCTTCATGCCTGATCAGTAATTGAGCTCTGTGAGTTTTGTTCCTAAATAGCTCTCAAATGCATCCCTGTTCCCCATCTTCACAGCTGTGCCTCAGCTCAGGCACTCAGGAGCAGTCCTCTGACTAACAAAAAGAGCCTCTGAACCTGACTCCCTGCAACTCCACCTATCTCCCCTCAGCTCCTGAGAGGCACCACCACCACCACCTCCCCTCACTCCCCCACCTTCCCCACTGCAACTCCTACTCTAACCCAGAGCAAACCTGACCTGGTCACGGCCATGCTGAAAAATCCACCACCCAGATACTGATAACTGGGGAGGTTATACATGTGTTGGGAAAGAGGGTAGATGGGGAATCTCTTTACCTTCCTCTGAGTTTTGCTGTGAACCTAAAATTGCTCTTAAAAAATAAAGTCTATTAAGAAAAATACCCCACCTAGCACTCTTACCCAGCTCTAACCTCTTCTCTACAGACTTTAAAAAATTTGATTTGTTTATAATTGCAAATCTGACCAAGAACACCCAAGACCCAAAGAAAGAATCATTCTTCAGCCTGGCATAAAAAATCCTCATGATCAAAACTGCTCATCTTCCTAGTCTCACCTTCTCATACCCCTGTGTCCTCACCTGTGTGGTTTCTTCTTCCCTGATTTACCCCTCCCTGCTTTGGTTTCCTTTGAAAGCTTTTGCTCTTTCTTCTCTGTGAAGTCTTCCTGGCACCTCTAGACAGAGATGGTTCCACCCTTTCTAAGTGGCTGATTAGTCCATTATCATACATTATGGTAATGATTTAACTCCTTTCCTCTAACACTATCGTTTTTTGAGAACAAAGAACTTTATTTATTTTACCTATACATTTATAGAGGCATACCTTGGAGATACTGCAAGTTAGATTCCAGAACACCACAATAAAGCAAATATCACAATACAGCAGATCACACAAATTTTTTGGCTTCCCGCTGCATATAAAAGTTATGCTTATACTATATTGTAGTCTATAAAGTATGCAATAGCATTATGTCTAAAAAATGTACAAACCATAAATAAAATCACTTTATTGCTAAAAAAAAAAAAAAAAAAAAACCTGCTAATAATCATTACAGCCTTCAGCAAGTCATAATCTTTTTGCTGGTAGTGGGACTTGCTTCAATGTTGATGGTTGCTGATTGATTAGGGTGGTGTTGCTGAAGATGGGGTGGCTGTGGCAATTTCTTAAAATAAGACAGTAATGAAATTTGCCACATCCATTGACTCTTCCTTTCACAAAAGATTTCTCTGTAGCATGCAATGTTATTTGACAACATTTTACTGTCCTTCAAAACTACAATCAGTCCTCTCAAATCCTGCCACTGCTTTATGAACTAAGTTTATAGAATATTTTACATCCTTTGTTGTCGTTTCAACAGTGTTTGCAGCATCTTCACCAGGAGTAGATTCCACCTCAAGAATCCACTTTCTTTGACTATTTATAAGAAGCAACTACTCATCCCATCCATACAGTTTTATCAGGAGACTGCAGCCAATTCAGCTGCATCTTCAGGCTCTACTTCTAATTCTAGCTTTCTTGCTCTTTTCATCACATCTGCAGTTATTTCCTCCACGAAAGTCTTGAACCTCTCAAAGTCATCCATGAGGTTGGGAATCAACTTCTTCCAAACTTCTATATTAATATTTTGACCCCCTCCCATGAATCTTGAATGTTTTTAATGGAATCTAGAATGGCAATTCCTTTCCAGAAGGGTTTCAATTTTCTTTGTCCACATCCATCAGAGGAATCACTATGGCAGCTATAGCCTTATGAAATGTTTTTCTTAAATAATAAGACTTGAAAGTCAAAATTACTCCTTGATCTATGGGAGGCAGAATGGATATTGTGTTTATCCATAGCCTGCTATTCTCCATAGCAGGCATGAGAACATTAATCTCCTCTACATCTCTATCAGAGCTCTTGAATGACTAGGTCCATTACAAATGAGCAGTAATATTTTGAAAGAAATCTTTTTTTTCTGAGCAGTAGGTCTGAACAGTGGGCTTAAAATATTCAGTAAACCATGCAGTAAACAGATGTGCTGTCATCCTGGCTTTGTTGTTCCATTTATAGAGCTCAGGCAGACTGGATTTTGCATAATTCTTTTTTTTTTTTTTAATTTATTTATTATTATTATACTTTCAGTTGTAGGGTACATGTGCATAACGTGCAGGTTTGTTACATATGTATACTTGTGCCATGTTGGTGTGCTGCACCCATCAACTCGTCATTTACATCAGGTATAACTCCCAATGCAATCCCTCCCCCCTCCCCCCTCCCCATGATAGGCCCCGGTGTGTGAAAGGGCCTTAGGATTTTCAAAATGGTAAATGAGCATGAGTTTCAACTTAAAGTCACCGGCTACATTAGCCCTTTACAAAACAGTCTGCCTGCCCTTTGAAGAGAAGCTTTTTTTTTGTTTTGTTGTTGTTGCTGCTGTTGTCGTTGTTGGAGTCTCACTCTTGCTCAGGCTGGAGTGCAGTGTTGTGATCTCAGCTCACTGCACTCTGTCTCCCAGGTTCAAGCGATTCTCCTGTCTCAGCCTCCCCGAGTAGCTGGGATTACGGGTGCATGCCACCATGCCCAGCTAATTTTTGGTATTTTTAGTAGAGATGGGGTTTCACCATGTTGGCCAGGCTTGTCTCAAGCTCCTGACTTCAAGTGGTCCACCTGCCTCAGCCTCCCAAAGTGCTGGGATTACAGGCGTGAGCTACCACCCCTGGCCTGCCCTTTGAAGCTTTGAAGCCAGGCCTTGACTTCTCCTCTCTAGCTATGAAAGCCCTACATGGCATTTTTTTTTTCCAACAGAAGGCTGTTTCATTTACACTAAAAATCTGTTATTTTGTGTTACCTACATCAATGATTGTAGCTAGATCTTCTGGATAACTTGCTGTAGCTTCTACCTTAGCACTTCCTGCTTCACATTGCACTTTTATGGTCTGGAAATGGCTTCTTTCCTTAAGCCTCATGAAACAGCCTCTGCTAGCTTTCAACTTTTCTTCTGCAACTTCCTCACCTCTGTCAGCTTTCATAGAATTAAATAGAGTTAGGATTTTGCTCTGGATTGGGTTTTGGCTTAAAGGGAATGCTGTGGCTGATCTTCTATCCATACCACTAAACAGCAATAAGGCTGTTTCACTTTCTTATCATTTGTGTATGAACACATGTTGTTGGAAGAATGGCACCAATAGGCTTTCTCAAGGCAAGGTTGCCACAAACCTTCAATTTGTAAACAATGAAATATCAGTGAAGCACAACAAAGCAAAGCACAGTAAAATGAGGCACACCTGTACTTTTTTTTTTTAATGTAGGCAGCCCCAACATTTTCCATATGTAGTAAAAGAACATTTTCTATGTTCATGAATGCTTATGATAAATGAATGAAAGAATGGATGAATAAATGAATGCAAAGAGCTCAGACTGTAAAGTAGCAGATATGTGATCTAGTTTTATTTCTGATACTCAGACTGGTTCTCTTTTTTCTCCCATCTTAATTGAGCACTGGACATTCCAGTTAACTCTTAAATTATATAACTCAAATATAATAAATTTTCAGCCAATGATTTCATTAGATACCTGGCTGTACCTCCTGCCTGAAGACCTATGAAGAACCCGAGAGGCCAGCTCCACCTTGTTTCCTCTAATAGTGTTTTTTGCTCCATCATTTTCTTCAACTTGGCATCTGTGTCACCTTGAACAAGTTGCTTAACTTCTCTACACCTTAATTTCCTCAGCTGCAACATGAGATTCATGATGTGGCTACTTCATGGAGTAGCAGTGAGGATTCGATCAGTTAATGTATGTAAAGTGCTTAGAACAATGTCTACCACACTAAACACATGATAAATGTTTAATAAATATTGATGATGGTGATGATGTTTCCTTGATGTTTTTTAGGGTATTTTTCTGCATAGGAGGAAAGTAAACTCTGAGGCTTCCTGTATTCTCTAATGATTAATAAAGTACTGTATCATTGTGTCATATAGAGCTATATAGGCATGGACAAATTCATTTGTTTGCAATGAATTAGACTTCAAAGACTGGCCAATGAACTAAGGCAATTTAAAGGATACTTTGTGCCCTTTGGAAATGTAGATATTTTAACAAATAGGAACATATGAGTCATATAAACCTTAAAGTGAATGAATTAACTAGTTCTTTTTCTCAAAGCAGTGTTGATGGGAGGAAAAGAGTTGGTGCTAAGAGCCTGAGGGGTGGTGGAAGAGGAAAGGTAGAGTAGTCTGCAAGACTGTCAGGTGTGAAGGGTGTGGGGACTACAGTAATTCTTGCAAGGTCAGCAGAGTGGGCCAACTCTTTCAGTTGCTGGCTGACCTCAGCCAGGGATTAGGTTCTGTTCAAGGGCAGCATTGCTGCAATATCAAGGGGCCATGCTCTGGTTGCTGAAAGCTCATGCCCAGGACTGCTGGCTTGGGTTCTGGCTGTCTGACTGTTTACTCTTATTTTATTTTTATATCTGTCATATTTTCTCAGTCAGCTAGGCTTTTTGGTTGCAAGTAACAGAAACGCCAACCTAAACTGACTTAGGCATGAAGGGAATTGTTCGCACTTATATAACAGAAAAGATCGGAGTAGTGCTGGCATCAGGGTTCAAAAGAAGTCATCCAGGTTCAGTATTACTCTACCTTTTCTCAGCCTTTCAATGTGTTCACCTCTACCTCAAACTTCATGGCTTGATTGTGACAATAGCTTCAGATTCTTCATCCCCTCAGGTTTAAGGCACAGAGAAAAACAGTCTGCCTTTGCTTCAGATATCTGAAGAAAAGCTCCCTCGTGTCCCAGTAGCTCTGAAGGAGACTTGTGCTTGTCTCTGAAGAAACTTTGTGGCCAAGGGAAACACAAGCTCTGATGAGCTATTCCTCAGTTTCATGCCACCATTGGTACAGAGGCTGGAGGCAATTCCATCAGAGCTACCTGGACAGCAGATGGGGGAAGATTGGCTCCACAAACAGGAATCAGAGCTGGTTATTAGAAGTAGAATGAATGCTGGGGAGTGTTTTTGTTTTTGTTTTTCTTTTTTGGTCCACTACCTCTTCTAGTATTTGTGTCTCTTTGATTCTGAAAACCCACCCTTGGTGTTTCCATCCCCTCACCAACTGTGGCTATCAAAAGAGTTAACCCCTGAGGCTCAGGTTTGTCCTCTCCAGCCCTGTCGAAAATCAATGAACACTTATTCACCAGTATCAGAAACTTTCTTGGATGCTCTAGGCCCAATGGTTTGAGGTGATGACCAGGTCTAGCAAAAGCATTATATTGAAGCCTACCTTCATAGCTTTCACTTTGGGGCCCAAGGTGCCTTCCTGATTTTCTCTGCTCCAGCTTTTCTGGGATGAGGGAAATGAATCCCTAACCTAGTAATTCTCAAGCCTGGATTCAAATTAGAATCACTTGAAAAGCTTTTTAAAAATTATTATTCCTCTAAGATCAGAAACAAGAAAAATTTTAAAATTCTCATTCCTCTAAGATCAGGATCAGGATCAAGGCAAGCACAGCTGCTCTCACTCCTTCTATTTAACATAGTACTGAAGTCCGAGCCAGAGCAATTGGACAAGAAAACGATAGAAAAGGCATCCAAATAAGAAAGAAAGAAGTAAAATTATCTGTTCACAGATGACGTGATTTCATATATAAAAACCCTAAAAATTCCATTCACACACAAAAAAGTCTGTTAGAACTAATAAATGAATTCAGCTAAGTTGCGGGATACAAAATCAACATGCAAAAATTGGCTGCATTTCTGTACACCAACAATGTATAATCTGAAAAGAAAGTTAAGAAAACAATTATATTTATAATGGAGTCAAAAAGAATAAAAATTCTTAGAAATAAACCTTACCAAAGACATGAAAGATTTGTATACTAAAAACAAATCATTGCTGAAATAAATTAAAGAAGATACAAATAAATGAAAAGACATCTCATGTTCATAGACTGGAGGACTTAATATTGTTAAGATGTCCATATTACTCAAAGCAATCTACAAATTCAATGCAATTCCTGTCAAAATTCCCACGACATTATTTTCAGAAACAGAAAAATTAATCTGGAAATTCACATGGTATCTCCAGAGACCTCAAATTTTAAAAATAAACAAAATTAAAGGAATCACACTCTAAAGGACACACACTTTGTAATATGTTATTTCAAAAACATCTCACAGAGTTACAGTACTCAAAACAATGTGAAATGGCATAAAGACAGACATGTAGACCAATGGAATAGAATAGAGAGCTCAGAAATAAACCCTTGCATATCTAGGCAAAAGATGTCCAACAAGGGTACATACCAATGTTCATAGTGGCACCACTATTCACGGTAGCCAAGAGATGGAAGCAACCTAAATATCCACTGACAGATAAATGGATAAACAAAATGTGGTATATTCATACAATGGAGTATCACTCAGCTTTTAAAAGGAAGGAAATTCTGTCATGCCACAGCATGGACGAACCTTGAGGATATTATGCTAAGTGAAATAAGCCAGTGACAAAAAAGACAAATACTATATGATTCCACTTATATGAATATCTAAAGTAGTCAAATTCATAGAAACAGAAAGTAGAATGCTGCTTACCATGGGCTGAAAGGAGGGGGAAATGAGGAATTGTGGTTTAATGGGTATAGAGTTTCAGGTTTGTAAGATGAAAAAGTTCTGGAGATTTGTTTCGCAAGCATGTGAATATACCTAACACTCCTGAACTGTGCAATTAAAAATGGTGAAGAGGGTAAGTTTTCTATGTGGTATTTTTTTTTTTTTTTTTTACCACACAAAAAACTACACATCCTGAGCTCAACACCAGATCAATTAAATCAGATGGAGTGGGGCTAGGGCTTCAATATTATTAAAAGCTTTCTGAATTATTTTACGATAAAGTCAGGGCTGCAAGTGACTGCCTTAATCACTTAATCATGAATTGAAGTTATTGACCCAACTCTTCTTCCTTAGCTGATTACGGCAAGGGGTAGGCCCTTACCCTTTTGCACAGAGTAGAATGGAGTCAGTTTATTGAACACCTTCACTGAGAGCTAGATTGGGGTTCAGATTCTATATGGGTCACCAAATCAGCCCAAATAGGTTAGAAGCAGGACATCAGTTCACTCAGATTTCCATACACACCTTTTGTATAATTTCTGGGCAGGTAAAAAAGAGGAGATCCCTAGTGTTGCTCAGGGTGAGGTCCCAGACACAGCCAGACCCTTCCTAAGGGATTGTTAGGAGAAGAAAGATGGCTGGCAGCGAGGAAAGAGAGAGACACTAGGAGCCCAGGGTGCTGCCAAGGAACGGAAAGCCACAGTGGGCAGCCGGAGGAAAGTGGCCACCTGAGACGAGATGGGTGGGGTAAGGACAGAGAGAAAAGTTCCAGAAGCCAGAAATGGAGAGCTGAAGGGAGAAGGGGAAACAATAACATTCTTTTTCTTTTTTTTGTCTAGAACTAGGCCTATTTAATTTGTTTTAAAATAAAAGCTGCTATGGTAGGGAAAACATCATTCCTTATTGGAGAAAGAATGCAGAACAGATAGTGACGTTTTCATGCAGGGAAGAATAATCAGTATTCAAAATCTAACTTCTCAATACACAGATGGATTGAATTCAGGTTTCAGCATAATTTAATTAAATGGACTATTGTTTCTCTCTCTCACTAGTTTTAGCGAGAGCATTGCAAGTATGAGGTGAGCAGGATTAGGTTCTAATTGAAGCAGATCTATCTGCCTCAAAGCCAAGGAGTACTGTATAAACAGACTGAGAAGACTTTTATTTAAATTTCATATTCAAAAGGGTGTGGGTGCACAGATGGGTACACGTTACCTCCTTGGTTTCCAGTTTTAGAAGCAGGGGAAAAAATGTTGGGTGAGTTCAAAAATTTTTTAAAATTACAGTTGGGTTTCTTCATAAAGCATATTAGCTAGGTGGTATTGAAAAGGTAGTATGTAATTTGTGCTTCTGCAATATTTTCTTCCAGAAAATGTGTTTAGATTTTATTTTCATTGATAATGAAAACCAATATTTAAATGCCTGTTATGAAGAAGCAGGTCAGGAGTTTTAAATGCACTGAGACAATTCCTACAATGACAGTATTAAGTCACTATTGTTCCCATTTTTACAGTTGATGAAACTGAGGCTCACAGAAATTTTACACATTTTTCAAGGTCACTTAGCTAATAAATAGCAGAGCTGGAATTCAAAGTCAGTTATTTATGGTCCCCAAACCAATATTCTTTTTCTTAGATATTTCAGATTTTGAAGGAGATGAAGCCAAGGTGTATAATTCCTTTGGTTCCATTTTCACAGGGTTAAACTTAAATAGCAAATATAACTCTTATTCCTCAAACTCTGCACACAAAATTAATTTCTTTACTTTTCATAAATGAATTTAATGGTAATTTCAGGCCCCTACCCTGCTAAATAGTCTACTAATTGCTGAAATGCCCCACTGTCTCAGCCCAAGTGTCTCCTTGAAGTCTGAGTCAGCTATTTCCACACTTTGTTTTATCCTTGGTCATCCTTGGCATGCCATGGCACCGCCCTTGGGCCCAGCCACTGAGATCTGTTCCAGTCCCTGGGACTTCATCTTGAGAAAAGTCTTCTTTGATCATGCTTCCCCAGAAGTACTCCTCTCTCACCTCAAATTCTGATCCCAGTAATGAGTTTAGTCTTTTGAAAAGTAAAAGACAGGGCAGGGTGTGGCAGCTGGTAGCTCATGCCTGTAATCCCAGCACTTTGGGAGGCCAAGGTGGGTGGATCATTTGAGGTCAGGAGTTTGAGACCAGCCTGGCCAATATGGTGAAACCCTGTCTCCACTAAATTACAAAAATTAGCTGGGCGTGGTGGTGGACACCTGTAATCCCAGCTACTTGGGAGGCTGCAGCAGCAGAATTTCTTGAACCTGGGAGGCGGAGATTGCAGTGAGCCAATATCGTGCCACTACACTCCATCCCAAGCAAAAGAGCAAAACTCAGTCTCAAAAAAACCAAACCAAACCAAACCAAAACAACAACAACAACAACAAAACAGAAAAGAAAAGACAGGAAGAGGATAACAACAGAATCTGCTTCAAAGGGTTGCTGTGAAGATTAAATGAGTTAATATCTATAAAATGCTTAGCACAATGCCAGATACAGTATATGCTAGTAAATATTTGCTATTATTACATTACTTTGTAATATACTTACGTGTATCTTTTTCTCAGTTTTACTTGGTGGCCTGCAAAATACATGATAAAACGTAGAATTTGTGATGGTTTGCATATAAGCAGTGCTGATATTGGTATATGCCCGCCAGGCACAGAAATTCTACTATTCTACTTCATACAATTCTCATCAAAGAAGGAAAATAAAAGTACAATGCTGTTACAAGTGTATGAACTGAATTTTACAGTATATTTTTGCCAAGAAAAACTTCCATATTGTCTACGGATCAATGAGAATTCCACCCTCTCCTTACAATTTCACACATCCTATGATTAGAATTCCACAGAGGCTAGCTTCCGCCTCGAGTTTTTCAAATCTTGTGTCTCCTCCATAGCCATATGTCCGGTATTATGTACTGTATCTCACTTTTGTACCACTACCGCTGGCCGTGAAGCTTGATTCCATGATGAATCAGCACAGTAGACAAAAGAGTTTTCCTGAATGCCCTTTCTACACTGCTGTGATTGAAAGACACCTAAAAACCTCTCACTAAACCCAACTTAAGTGTAATCCCACCTCAACATCCCATTAGCCATATCCCAAAAATTCCCACAGACACTCAATGCCACCTGACAGGAAAGCAAACATAACAGCAGTGAAGTCTGATTGGAAAGAGATAGTAACCTTAATTAATTAAGGTAAACATGTCTTACATTTGCAAAATTTCCATAAAGCACTGTGTACATTTATGGCTAGGGTCCCTCTGAGATCCCTGAAAGGTATCTATGCAATAGAGGGGCCTGAAGCTTCAACTTAGTTGATTTCACAATACATCGCATCATGAGTATTCAGTGGGATGATTCATGTAAAGGGCATAGGACTGTGCCTAGCACATCCAACAAATTCCAACCCTTGTCTGCAGTCGAGTGGTAGTAGGGCTAGTAGGCGTTATTTGTGCTGATTTTTGTCCACATGCCATCTCCTCCTTGTCTGCCCATTCTTGGCCCTTCTGTAACCTGCTGTGCCTCGGGAAGCTGACCCCTGTGCTCTTTCTTACACAGACTTCCTTGCCCCTGGTGGTTTCCTGTTGGGTTTGGCCAGTGAGAGGCATCAGCAAGAAACTGGTAGGTAGGAAGAAAGAGAGTTTGGGCTACTTATATTTGTTCCCCCTATCTCCATGCACTCTCCCTCCAATTTCCTCATGGTTCAGGCTCTGTCTGCACATAGCTGTAGCTCCTATTGGGTGACTTCTCTCCTAGGACTATAGATTATGCTGGTTTTGATAACATAACTTCCACCCTTTGCTCTCTTCAGGCCTAAAAGTAGAACAGGCTTCCTGTTGCTATTAGTCCCTGGAGGCCTCATCATCCTTTGTTGGTTCCCTTAACCTGTCCATACCTTTGTAACTAGTCGCTTAATTAAATCCCTTTCAATAAGTTCTTTTGAGTATGCTGTTTCTGGCAGAATCCCTGATTAATACATTGTTTGTTCTGACCCTAACTAGTATGCCCCACGGTCATTCTTTTTCTGTCTCCTGATATTCTGAGATAAACGGTGTTGCATATTTTCTCCTTCTCAGAGTAAGTCATGAAAAATGTGTACATAAAGTCATTTTCCCCTCCAGTAGTGTGGCCATAAACTGTGTGAAATCTATGTGTGACTTAGAGGAGAGCTCTGCTTGTTGATCTAACTGTTAATTTCCCCTGGGGGTAACATGTCCCTTGGAGTACTTAGCCTCTCTTTAAAATTTTTACGTTTCCATATGTGTTTATGTAACCACTTAGTTCTGTCCTATGTAGCTCCAGGGATATTTGCTACATTCAATGGAAGTTGAATTGTCCTGTCATATTACATAAGATGAAAACCTGACTCCATTCAACTGCCAGAGCAATAGCCAGAGAAGACATTAAGTGAGAAGTGATTTTTGGACCGGAGATCCTTTTCCATTCATGAGTCCTCTAGGGTTTCTCCGAGGCTGCACAGATGGTCATTCTACAAAAGGAATATAGTTTTCTCTCCCCTTAGGAAATACTTAATCTGGACATTAGAACTGTTTCTGAGAGTGGGGAGGAACACAGGAAAAACTCACCAGCACAATGTTTATTTTTAATAAGAGAAAGGGAAAAGAATGTGCAGATAGAGAACATTCTTATGTTTTCTTCTTCATACAGCTGCAGGTGAGATCTCCAGAGACTCTGACTTTAGAAGTGCACCAGACCAGGAATCTCTGTAACAATACTGCCGGTGAAGAGCATGGCTCAGGCCTTCTTTGATCTGATAGTCATGGCCACCCATGAAGGACTTGTATTTGCCAAGTACTCCAAAAAAATCTCACATCTGACTCTATCCTAGGCTGAACTGTTAATCTGTTCTTTCATCCCTTCAATCAGTATTTGTTGAGTGCCCATAATGGAGGAGGCCTTGTTTGAAGTGCTAAAGATACAGTTGTGAATATGACAAAGTCCTTGCCCTCATGAGCTTCCATTCTAGTGGTAGAGGCAGAAAATAAACAAGTAGGTAATTAAATACATATATACATATAATACCTTATAATTGTAATTAGTGATAAGAGCTCTGAGGCAGTAATGCAAGGTAAATTTGTTGTAATCAATCAATATCTTATTAATGTTGGTATGCAGAAAAGAATGAACAATAGCAGGCCTGAGGCTGCAATGCTTAGACCAGCTGCTTGCAATGTTGACCCTTGGCTGGTATCTGGAAACTTGAATAGTACACAGTTCCCTAGACTGACACAAAACTTTCCATAAGCGATAAGAATGGTTCACTGTAACTAAACTGTCTATCCAAACAATATGGTTTCTGTCAAACACCTGCTTTCCTTCTGGGAGTCTGAAATTCAGTATGTGGTAGGCAGAGGGTGCCAATGTGACCAGCTACCAGAAAAACCTTGGGTTCTGAATCGTTAATGAGCCTCCCTGGTAGATAGTATTTTCACATGTGTTGTCACAATTCATGGCGGGAAGAATTCAACATGTCTTGTGTGAGTCTACTGGGAAAAGACGCTTGGAAACGTGTGCCTGGTTTCCTCCTGCCTTCACCTTGTGTGCCTTTTTCCTTTGCTGACCTTTCTTTCTATCATTTCACTGCCATGAGTCACAGGGGTGTGACTATTAGCTGAGTCCTGCGCGTCCTTCTAGTGAACACCAAATCTGGGATGATCTTGGGGACCCATGACACAGTTGGGAACTCTAGAATTTTTCCAATCAGAGGAATGAAGGAGGCAATCCGGCTGGCAGACGGTGGGGGGGTAGCTTAGAGTACTACACAACAACTGGGGTGGGTCTCAACAAAGCTGCCATTTAAAAAACGACAACAAGAAGAACAAAAGACAAAATAACATCAAAAAAACTCTGGAGGAACACCTGGGGGATATTTAGGGGGCGCTAACAGTCCCCAGCTAAGGAACATGCTGACGTCAGCATAACCAAAAACCTTGTGGCCACACGTGTGTTCTCAGTGTCCTTGTCAGTGTGCTCCTTGAGGAAGGGAAGTGTGTTGCAAGGTCTTGGTACTTTCATACTCAGAGAAGGTTATTTTGTATAATAATGAATTAAATGAAACTTTATTTACAGATTTTTTTCTTAATTTTCAGGAACACAGCATAGATGGGGGGCCCATGATCACTGGTTGAAGAAAGTTTTAAATCTCTCAGCTTGTTTTCACTTTTGTTTTGTCAGCAAAATAGGCCTAGTCTTGATGCTTAGTGGTGCCCTATTATGTTCACATGAAGGTTAAATCATTTTAAAAAGAAGGAATAAGGCCAGGTGCAGTGGCTCGCGCCTGTAATCCCAGCTCTTTGGGAGGCCAAGACGGGCAGATCCCAAGGTCAAGAGATCGAGACCAGCTGTGTCGCCCAGGCTGGAGTGCAGTGGCGTGATCTTGGTTCACAGCAACTTCTGCCTCCCAGGTTCAAGTGATTCTCCTGCCTCAGCCTCCTGAGTAGCTGGGATTACAGGCGCCCGCCACCATGCCCAGCTAATTTTTGTATTCTTAGTAGAGATGGAGTTTCACTGCGTTGGCCAGGCTGGTGTCGAACCCCTGATCTTGTGATCCGCCCACTTTGGCCTCCCAAAGTACTGGGATTACAAGTATGAACCACTGCACCGCCCTGTTCCTCCCTTTCCAGTCAAAATTTCTGGAGAGGAAAATTAACTTGTCTCCATTTGCTCATCTCCCATTCACTCCTCACATCCCTGAGATCTCACTTCCAACATCCATTGCTGTGCTAAAAATGATTCTCTAAAGGTCTCCAGTGTTGTTCATATTGATAAACCCAACAGGCACTTCAGTTCTTTTTTTAAAAATTATACTTTAAGTTCTGGGTTACATGTGCAGATGTGCAGGTTTTTTACATAGGTATACACGTGCCATGGTGGTTTGCTGCACCCATTAACCTGTCACCTACATTAGGTATTTCTTCTAATGTTATCCCTCCCATAATCCCCCACCCCCCACAGGCCCAAGTGTGTGATGTTCCCCTCCCTGTGTCCATGTGTTCTCATTGTTCGACTCCTACTTATGAGTGAGAACATGTGGTGTTTGGTTTTCTGTCCCTGTGTTAGTTTGCTGAGAATGATGGTTTCCAGCTTCATCCATGTCCCTGCAAAGGACATGAACTCATCCTTTTTTACGGCTGCATAATATTCCATGGTGTATATATGCCACATTTTCTTAATCCAGTCTATCATTGATGGACATCTGGGTTGGTTCTAAGTCTTTGCTATTGCAAATAGTGCTGCAATAAACATACATGTGCATGTGTCTTTATCACAGAATGGTTTATAATCCTTTGGGTATATGCCCAGTAATGGGATTCCTGGGTCAAATGGTATTTCTAGTTTTAGATCCTTGAGGAATCCAGGCACTTCAATTCTTACCTTGCTCAGCCTCTCTCTAGTACTTGACACTATTGAACTTCTCATTCTTGAGATTTCCTAACAACTAGAACATTTCTTTCCTGATTTCTCCCCATTTCTCTGACCATGCTTCTTCATCTCCCTAATGTGATCCTCTTAACTTTGTTCATCTTTTATGCCAGGAATTAAAAACTCAAATGCCTATCAGGCCAGGCAAGAAATATTTTTTAAAAATGAAACAGCTATAAGAAGTAGCAGCACCAACGTAATGATTAATAGAAGTTGACATTGGCCTTGGTGTTATAAAGACAGTGGAGACAGTAAAGAATTGGAGAACAGGTATCTCATTCAAAGAAGGAAACTGCTACTCAGCTCTGGTGGAATGTTGCTACATGAAAATGCAAGCCCAGTGGGGCCAGAGCTCCTGGTCTTAAGAGAATCTGGAAATCTTCATTTTCAGGTAAAATTCCCTGATTTTTAAAAGTTGGGGACAAAGTCTAATTTGGCTCTGTCAACCAAGGAAATCATGCTGTACTTATTTGGAAAATTTGTCTTAAATAACTGTATGCTTAATGGTTATACACTGGCCCTTTGGCTATTCCTCTATATATTCTTGTACCAGCTCATCTCTTTGCATGATCTTAACTTCCACTGAGGAACTGAAGATCCCCATCTCTCCGTCTGGTTTCTCCTGTGACAGTCAGATTTATAAATACAATTATTTCCTGGATGTTATACTTGGATGTTCAGTAAGCAATTAAAGTTCCACATGTCTAAGCTTGAACTCATGATTTCCAAACATCTCCTCCACCCTCTCAGCTAGTTTTATCACCATCCTCCTAGCCATTTGATATAGATCTCTAGGAATTAATCTGGAATTTGACTGTTATTGTTGCTCTCTGCCATTCACAGCTTTCCACAACCAAGGCCTCCAACTACATCTGTTATACTGTGTGTACTACTACCACATCTTCATTAAGGTCCTCAACATCTCTTACTTGAAATAACACATTAGACTCTTAATTATTCCCAATCTATTTGCCTATCTCCAGGTTAGCCATATCAAAATATATTCTTTCTACAGAGAGCAGAGTGATAAATGCAAATCTGATTACTCCCCCTTCCCCCTGCTACAGCTTCTTGAAACATTTCAAGGTTCCCCATTGCCTACAGAGTCAAGCCCTAGATTGAAAGTAAGGTTTTCATGACTTTGCCTCTCCTTTTCTAGTACTTGATGCTCTGGCACTGCCAAATAGCCTGTAGCTTCTCACGCACACCATTGTGCTTCCTGCCTCCTTGACTTTGTTCTTTCCTTTTTTTTCTGTCTTTCCACATTCTTCTCGATACCCCTTAATTGTTACTGTTCAAAATACTTCTATTTCTGGAACTCCTTCCCTGAATTTCTACTTTGGGCCAAGAGTTCCCCATCTGGGCCCCGTAGTCACCGTGCTTATGTGGCACAGCTCTTCCTATGTCACATTGTAACAGTGTGTGTATGTGGGTGTCTTCTCCCTCCAGCCAGCAATCCGTCCTAGGGTAGTAATTGTGCTCTAATTCATCCGTATCCCCTCACTCCATCTTAGCACATAATACAATTCTTGACACATGATGCAATAAATATCACCAAACTAAACTGAACTAATACTTCAGTTAGGGAAGTAGAAGCAGAAATCATGGTTCTTGGTAATGAGAAATTTCCCAGGGGTAAGAAACGGGGGTGGAATTTAACCCAGGTCATAAAACAAGGAGAAGTCAGGATAAATTTCATGTGTACCATGCAAAACCACAAGAAGAAAACAGAGCTAAGTGGTAGTACACTAAAATCCCAGAAGATGGGGTTATAGCCTCATCATGCTAGAGAGACAAATGCAGTCTTGGGCTATAGTAGTTGAAGCATCCGTGTCCAACTCCAGAGAGGGAGTTGTCCCAGTGTTCTCCATGCCGCTCAACCTGTAGACAGAATGCCGTCTCCTGCTCTGGATGCCTCATGCTTGCATGATCAACTGAGAGATAGAGACCAGCATGGTGAGGAGTTCCAAAGCCATGTAACTAAAGGGAAGATTGAAGAGCTAGGATATTCAATCTCAAATAAAAAGAAATTCTTGGTGGAAATCTGAAAAGAGCATTGAAGCATTGGAAGCCCCTTCATTTGAGAAAAGGAAAATATCTACTCATGAAGCACCTGAAGATAAAACTGGGACCAATAAATTAAAGCTACAGGGAAGCAAATGACAATTGCATGTCAAGGACAATTGTCTAAAAATCAGGCCTGCCCAGAAAGTAATGAACTGCTTCACCAAGTAATGAGCATCCATCCCCATGAGTACCTGGGGAAATGCCAAGCAGCCAACTGTCAAAGCAGTTTTGGAAGGAGTGACAGCCTGGACTAGGTGACCAGTAGGTGACTTTCTAATGTTAAAAGAGGTAGAATTCTGTGAGATTAGAGTAACCACTTCTGGGTTTTTTTTTTTCCTGAGGAAAACGTTAAAGTTCTCCTCTTAAGTGAAGATACAGAGAGACAAAGAGCTTTCATTTGATTTCATCATCTTAGCAAAGTTTTGGCTCTGTTCTTTCCACGTGAAAGACTACATTTGAACTTCATGGTGTTCTCCAATCACAATATCCTACTTTCCTTGAACTCTAACCTCTTTCTACAATCATTCAGTCACTGATAATTTGCCTGGTTTTCCCCCACCACCCCACTTCCTCTGATGCTGCAGCAGTGTAAGGAACTTCCCATTACTCTGTGGACAGAAATGACTTTGGAAGGCCACAGAAGTGTAAATGACTGTCCTTTGCCTCTGTTGGTTGGAACTAGGTAGGAGGGGTTGTGTTTGGCCATTTTGCATTGCTATAAAGGAATGATTGAGGCTGGGTAATTTATAAAGAAAAGAAGTTTATTTTGGCTCACAGTTGTGCAGGCTGTACAAGAAGCATGGTGCCAACATCTGTTTGGCTTCTGGTGAGGGCCTCAGGAAGCTTACAATCATGGCAGAAGGTGAGGGGATAACAGGCGCTTCACATGGTGAGAGCCAGGGAGGTGCCACACCCTTTTAAACAACCAGCTCTCTGGGTAAACTCAGAGGAAGAAGTCACTCATTACCATAGGGATGGCCCCAAGCCATTCATGAGGAATCCTCCCTATGACCCAAACACCTCCACCAGGCCCATCTCCAACACTGGGGATCATATTACCTTGCCTCATCAACTCTGACTTCTGTCCTTAAATAAAGTTCTGTATCTCTCATTGGCCACAGAACACATGTGTCATGTGTCATCACATCATGGAGTCTCTTGACTCAACATGACCCAGCTAAAATAGGCATAACTCCTCTTCCCAACACTACCACCACCACCAACTCATTCCTCATGTCTCTGCTTCCCTCACAGCTATCTGGTCACCATGAAGTGATGAATATGAGAGAAGGATTAAGAGCACTGCAGAGATGTGGCCCCTCGTGGCCAAGCCCCTGAACTACAGTCAGCAGCAACTTTCCTCCAGACTTCTATCGATTGGACAGAAATAAAAAGGATAATTTGAGCCAGTGTAAGCTTGGCATTCTGTTTCTTGCACTCAAATGTATTTAAAACTGGTATCCCAATTCAGAGTCTGTGTTCTTCCTGGATTAGCCCATTGAGACTTATCACCAGTGTTTAGAACACATCTTGGTACATGGCCAACACTCAAATATGTGTTAAATTAATAAATGAATGAATAACTAAATTCAGCATCAAAGCATTAAAAAATATTAACCATTAAAAACATCATGAGTAGATTCTATTCACAGTACCAAAGTCATGGAACCAATCTAAGTGTACATCAGCAGTTGACTGGATAAAGAAAATGTGAGATATTTTTGAAATGAATGAAATACTAGAAAATGAAATACTATGCAGCCATAAAGAGGAATGAAGTCATGTCCTTTCCAGCAACATGGAAGGAGTTTGAGGCCATTATCCTAAGTGAAATAACTCAGAAACAGAAAATTAAATACTGCATTTTCTCACTTATAAGCAGGAGCTAAACAATGGATACACATGGACATACAGAGGGAAATTATAAAACTGGGAAAACCGGGGACTCCAAAAGTGGAGAAGGTGGGAGGAGGGTGAGGGTTGAAAAATTACCTGTTGGGTACAATGTTCACTGTTTGGGTGATGGGTACACTAGAAGCCCAAACCTCACCATTACACAATATATCCATGTAACAAACCTGCATGTCTACCTTTCAAATCTATAAAAATAAAAAATAGAGTACGTTCAAAGTTTAATTTTATGCTTTCTAGGGAACACCTATGAGATTTCTAGTGTGCTAAATTTAAATGTAAATAATCATAGTTTTTTTAAAAAAACATGTAGAAGCCCTGATGAATACATTTTTATTAGACTAATACTTTTTTAAAGGCAGCACAGTCCCAGCTACAATAGGCTAGGAATTTTCTGGTCTGTCACAGTGGATTGTTAGGATTGGGTCTAAACCGCTTTTTTAAGCCCAGGGATTACTAATCAGCACTTGTTTTCCTGGCCCTGGTTGTTAACTGCTCATTTGGCAAAACGCCACATGGTTAATCACGTCCTGGCTTCCTAAATCTCTATGTTTTTAACAAGAGCCTTCATTTCCTGGGCTAAGCTGCTCCAAAGTGTTCGATAACTGAGGCGTAAAGGCTGAGTTTTCAGAGGGATGAGATATTTCCTGAACAGGTGACCAGAAAAGTATAGCTGTCAGTTGCATCTCATGTGTTTTAGTAATCAGATTTTGATTAAAAAGAAAAAAGAAAAAAAAAAGAGGCTTTGCTGAGGAGTTGTAGATTTGAAAGTTAAAGCTTCATGTTTTCCTAGTCACTTACATCAGCAATTGTCAGTTTCAGGGAGACTGTCAATGTTTGTGGTTGCTGATGCCAACCTAGGGCAGTAAAATAGATTTCAAACTTGTGTTTATCAAAAATATTGTTACTGTTCTCCTTGGTAAACCTAATAATAAGGAAAAGTAAATCTATATTTTACATTTTCTGCTAAGAAATATTGGTTTATCGGTTTCATACATTAGGTTTCCAGTGAGGTTTTATTTTTTTAAGAGCTCTTGTATTAAAACAGTTGAAAACCTCTGAGAGATCAACACAATAGAGGATGCTTGCTTAGGGAAAAATAACATCCCCTGCCTTCAAAGGAGGTTTTAAGAGTTAAAAAAAATAATTTATGTGAGAGCATCTAGCACAGTGCTTGGCACAAAGGTTAATAAAGTTTGTAGGAAGAAAGGAAAAAAAAGGAGGGAAGGAGGGAAAAGTTAGTGACTTAGTTGTAAGCAGGCATGCCAGATGTCTTTGGTTCCTCCAGATTCACTTGTCACTCTTCTCCACTTTGTTCTTCACTGGGGCAGGGGCGGAGGGTGCTGACTTATATGAACAGGTCACAAGGACTCCCTTGCCTTCTGGCGTCTAGTTTGCTTTGACCAATAGGAATCCCTTGTGGGAGCCTAAAAGGCATGAGGAGGAGGTCAGGGTGTCCACGCACCTGGCCCCTCCCTTAGGCTGGTTACAAAGCTTTGTGTTTCTCTCAAGGCAGCTTCTCCTACATACTCTTTCCAAGTTCTGGTAACAGCATTATCCCCTTGTCTCTTTGGGGCTGGAGTAGTAGCAGCCTCACTTCTACTAACTCCAGGTTACTGCCCTATCCCTTGTGTTCCCTTAGGTAATGTACAGTATTGTAAATAGATGCTTTGCAGGTGACCTCTTGAATTATTCTAAGTAGGGATTTGCCATGTAGGGGTTGTCATCGTACCATGACGGATACAGTGACTGGCTGTGTATTTTTGGACCCTCTAGAAATAGTCTTTACCCTTTCTCCCCATTTTCTATACCCTAGGAGGCAGGTATCTGCAGACCTCCTACTGGGTTTGGCCAAGGGGTGCCATCATCAGAAGATTAGAGGGTGTGAGGAGAGAGGAATGGGTTATTTACCTCCTGCCAGGCTTTGGCCATTGTGTTCCTCTACTTAAGACCACAGCTCCTATCAGGAAGACCTTCTCTCAGAGCTTAACTTCCATCAGGTCCTTAATTTTGTCTTCCAATTCTATGGATGGTATGGCTCCCCAGTGGGACTCATTCCTGGGTGCTTCACTGTTGCTTGTTGGCTCCTGTGACTCTGACCCCTTTTTGTGAAACTACCCCCTCATTAAACTCTCCTCAGTTATTCCTGGAGTGTGTCATCTGCTCCCTGCCAGGACCCTGACTGATACAGTGGGTTTTAAGACTTGTGGCATTGTAATACAAATTACAGTTTTATTGATCACCAATGATTTAGTTTTCTTTTTTTATAAGTCCTAGTAAAGTTATAAGATTGTTTAAATTTAGACAAGTGGCAAAGACAATGTTTTCCCGTTTTTTTCTTTTCCTATTTCAAGATAAGGAAAATACATACAGTAGATAAAACAACACATTAATTGGTCCCTTGTCCAACTCAGGTAGAGTGTGTAGTCAGGGAGGGGGCAAGATGGCAGCACAAGAATGTGAAAAACTTGCAACCAAATAATCAGGAACACCATAATGTACTCAAAACGTGTAGCAAACAGAATGGGAAATCTTCAACTATAGATTGTATCTATACTAAAGGACATCTCATAGATTTAAGCTCAAAGGAACATAATAGATACCATTTTCCTCTTGAAAATTCAGCAAGTCAACCATCTCCATGGAAGGAAATATAAATTTCTTGGTTTAGGACTTGGGAGATGGAGATGTGAGAAATAAAAATGAGTAAGAGAATACATCATGGTTCTGTGATCCATGATTCCTAAGACATTTCAAGTGAGTAAACCTGTTCTGTATTTAATAACTTTCAGAGAACACCAGCGTGTCTTTCCTGATCACCATCACTTAACAAGTTAATGCAATGCAACAAATATTTACTGAGAGCCTACTCCGTGTGAGGCACTGTGTTAGACACTGTGGCTACAAGCATGAATAAGGATGGCAAATGAACACACAATGAATTCAAATCAAAGCAGACTATGATAGGTACACAAGTAGGCTTCGATACTGTAAACACATGTGTCTTGGGAGCATGGAATTGGTTCTGTTGTATCCTTGTATCTAACATTAATTCCTTAGGCTGCAGTTTAAACACAGTTCCATTTCATTTCTGAGAAGAGATGGATAGCAGCTATTCACTATCTTTCATGTAATTGCATCTCAAAGCGTAATTTAATGATGACTTCACCTCTTGCTCTCAATCCTCCCTAATAATCTGCCTTCATTATCCCAGTGTGGAGGTCCCAGGTCTTCTGTTCTACATGCATATTTCTCTGGTCCAAAGGGACATCCAAAGCATTAAATTTGGGGGTACCTACATTTCAGGGTAATAGAGGGAATTGTCGAGTTCGTGACAGTTCCCCATTGCAGGAGTGCTTGCTGGTCTTTTCACCTCTTAACACACAGGAAACAGTAACATTTTAAGGCACATACGGAGCTAAATGAAAGAGATTATTTGTGACTGAAAAATAATACTCCAGGGCTATGACGGTCCCAAGTCCTACCTGGTTATCCCAAGGTCTGAGAGGTCAGTATCCGTATAGAGCATTTACTGCAGAGATAAGGAATTTCTGGCCTACAGGATAAAGTCCAAGCACCTCAAACTGGTATGGCAGGCAGCACATCCAGACAGCAGTCTGGACGGGGGCCTTGTTACCTGGTTTTGTTCACTCTGAACACTAGACTCTTGGCTGTCTGCTCAGGACAGACACCTACATACAAAACAATATCCAGAGGAGTTGTTTAGCTAGGGAATTTATGAAGATGGCAAAGATGATGACTAAAGCCACACTTTGAACTGAGAACTCTACAAAGTTTATTATATATATGGTTACATCCAGCTACCCATCAAGGGGATATATAATAGCTTGCTGTATTTGTCTCTAGTTGAGCCTCGCTAAGAAACTGGTAGTAACATTCACCAACCTTCTTCTGCATGCTTCTCACTATTTGAGTCTTAGGTTCCTGTGCAGGAATGCTCACTTTTACCTCTGATTTTTATGACTTTTGCAAATAATCCTTAGCTTCTGAAATTTAGCCTCAGGAATGATTGGCCTTGGGCAAATCTAAGGCACTTCTAGGGTATGCAGTATCCGTCTTGGATCAGCATTATTTGGAGCTATAATTGACGAGTGGGGAGGGAAGAGTAGATTAAACATCTTTTGGCTTGAGTGATTACTTTTTCTTTGGAGTGGGCTCTGAAAATAAGTGCCCTCTGCGTAGATGCCTGGTTGCCATGACACATCCTGTGTAACACATTAACCATTCCCTCTTGGTGATAACAGTCGGAACATTATTGTTCCATCATCACAAACCCAGTCAGGATCCTTACCAAGAGGTTACTGCTTATCTTTCTGTCTCTCTCTGCTGCCTACCATGCACCTTATTCTCCAGCCACAGCCATGTTGTTAACTTTTCCTGCACACATTTTTCCTTTTTCAGTCTTCGTGTCCCTTCTGTCAAAAAATTAAACACAAACCCTTTCCCAATTTGATGTCCTGGTAGAGAGCTACTCACCAAGATCTGTGAGTTCTTTCCTAACTCCCTGGAGGAGTGAGTTCACGCTGTCCTTTTATTCTCACCTCATAATATACATACCTCCTCTTGTACAGTACTTACGTTGAATTATAGTTATTTATTTGTCTATCTCTTCCCCACCTGCTAATGAGACTATTGGCCCTTGAGGGCAGCAATGGTGTCTGATTCAGCTAGGTATTCACAATGTCCAGCACATAAACAGGCATGGAGAAGATGCTCTATAAATGCCAAATGAATGATTATAGGGCAGGCAAGAACTTCCAATTGCCCTAGTAAAACCGTTTTCTGGCTGACAGGGCAGAGATTCTGGTAAAACAGAAACTTTGATAACAATCCTGAGACTTTTATATTGAGGTTCTTAAAATGTCCACAAGAATTTGTCACTGATTCCATGCCAGGATGTGCATGCTTAGGAAATATTATGTCATAATTCTTTAATAAAAGGCATGTGGTTTCCTCTGCTCGGAGCACGCTTCCCTGTACCCACCCTAAACCAGACACCTCCAATTATCTTTCAGGTTTTAATGAACTTCCTCAACTGTTACACCATATAATAATGGTCTGTTTACCTAACTGACTTCTCCCAGTAAATTGTAAATCCATGAAGGCAGGATGTATGTCATTTATGTCCAACACTGTGTCCTCAGTCTTACAGAATGCCTAGTGCATAATCAGTGCTAAATATTTTTTGAATGAGTGGACGAGCTATCCATGTTGGTTTATCCAGTGATTCTTAAGAAAAACATAACTAAATCTTACCCTATGAAGTTTCAACACTGTAGATCCAGCTCCTTTTAAAGTTAGCAGAGCAAGGCAGGTGAACAAGATAAATTTGGCAAAACTTTTAGAACCTTGCAAGAGACAAGACATTAAGTCAATGTAGATTATTGTAGCAAATCCTGAAAAAAAATTCCCTGCTGACTTTTATATATTTAAATGAGAGCTATTCTTACAATGATTTTAATGATTCATTTGTGTTGCATCACATACATTAGTAGGCAGGAATATTTTTACTGTTTTACTCACCACAATTTTTTCCCAAAGCAGCTTTCTGAGAGTAACAGAATAGCTTCGATGGTGTGATACTTAGTCCTTCACTGCTCCACGGTGATACTGCTGGAAGGGGAAGGTTTTTCTATTGCTGTGTCCCACGGCGGATGATTTGCCTTTAGTTTGACAACAATCATTTCAGGCTGGAAGGCTATGAACAGGCAATTTAGAGAAATAGTACAAATGGCTGTTGCTTATCAGAAAAATGTACTCCTACCTTTTTTTTGCCTTATGGGCAAAAATCTTTAATATTTATAATAAGCAATATTATAAATATTTATAATACTGCAGCAAGCCATAGGAAAATGGGCTCTCTCATTCCTATGTAGAAGGGACTATAGATTGGTATAGGCTTTTTATGAAGACCAACATTGAAAATATAAAGATTTAATCAAAATTTAATGCATATATTCTTGGACTCAGCAATTCTACTTGTAAGAATCTATCCTATTGATACACTTGCATAAGATGGCTCCACATATCATCTGTAGAATAAAGAGCTACTTCCCAGGCAGTCTCAGCATTGTCTTATATCCAAAAGAAATACCAGTGAATCACCAAATCATTGAATACAATGAAAACTCCACTGAAACCTCCAAAGTATGCACCAAAGGGAATTCTACTTACGACCCGCAGCTAAACTTCTGAAAATCCTTTTCCCTTCTGTCTTTCCCCATATCGCATATTACAGCAGCATGAATACCTTTACCTTCTCTTTCTCATACACAACTCCTCCAAAATCTTCTAAATTCAGTCTACAATTTTCTTCAAATTTTCAAATGTGTATTAGATTTCTTTTTCATTTTAAAATACCTATTTTTACTTTATACACATCTATACAGTCTTATATAACAATAATTAATCTTATTTTTTACTGCTGTGGTTCCTTTCTTCCCCTGATCTTCCCATTGTTTTATCTTTTCACTCTCTTTTTTAGCTCAGGAGCTGGAAACAATATCCATTTATTATCTCACAGTTTCCTTGGGTCGGGTGTCTGGGCATAGCTTAGCTATGTCGTCTTCTCAAGGTCTCAGGCTGCAGTCAAGGTGTCATCTGGGGCTGCAGGCTCATCCGAGGCTCGGGGGTCATCTTCTAAACTCATGTGGTCATTGGCAGAATTCACTCCCTAGTGGCTGGAGAACTCATGGTGACTAGCTTCTTCAATGCCAGCAGGAGAAAAATCTCTGCCATTTCTCAGATCTGATCTCAGGGATCATTTGATTAGACTTGGTTCACTCAGGATAATCTCCCTTTTGATGATCTCAAAGTCAAACCTTAATTACATCTGCAAAAATGTACTGTTGCCACATAAGATAATCACAGGCGTGATATCTCATCATATTCACAAGTTCCACCCACTCTCAAGGGGTGAGGATTGTACAAGGGTAGAGAATCATTTTGGATTTTTGCCTAACACATCCTCTACCAATATCACCCCATATTAGTTTCCTTTTGATATTGTAAAGAGCTGCCACAAATGTAGTGGCTTAAAACAGAAATTTATTTTCTTACAGTTCTGGGCCTCCTGGATAATTCAGGGTGATCCCCCTATTGGAGATCCTTTACATAATCATACTGCAAAGTCCCTTTTGCAATATAAATTGATACCACAGGTCCTGGGGATTTGGTTGTAGACATTATAAGGAACCAAAATTCATCTTACTTTACCTGCCCCCAACCATACTAGGTAAAATCATGTTTTAATGTCTTCTGTTACTCTTAAATACACACACACACACACACACAAACACAAACACATACACATGAACACATGTGCATATATATATACATATACTGAAAGGTTTTGGTCATTGTTAAATGGAAATGCATTTGTGTTATATGTACTTTTCTGCATTTTCTTTTTCTTAGTCAACAAAACTTCATGGAAATCCTTGTTATCTGATTTAATTCTAATTTATTTTTTTTCAAATTTGCAACATAACTTTCCTTGAAGTGGATATTCTACCATTTATTCAACCATTCCTTTACTAATATGTATTCCTTTTGTTTCCAGCTGTGTTTTAATTGTTTTTGTTGTACACACATCTGTAATAAACCTTCTCTTGCAAAGGTATTTTTTATCCTTTATCCTTTATTTCCATGGGTTAGGTTTCCCGGAGTAGAATTACTAAAGTAAGATATTTATATTTTCCATTTTACTATATATTGCGAGATTAATTTTTCAAAAAGTCTGTAGCAACTCACATTTTCATCACTAGTGTTTGAGTATCTTTTCCCTTTTACCCCTGCAAATAAGTCTTGTTATTCTCTTTAATGGATACTAGTCTGTGTTCCTCTACTGAATTTTCTTACTTACTAGTATGTGACCATTTTTCATATGTTTCATGTATTTATAATTTGGATTTGCTCTTCTATGAATTGACTCTTCTTAATCTTTTTCCACTGGGTTGTTTGATCATTTCTTGTCCATTTGTAAGAGCTCCGTGAATATTATTGTATTAGCTAAAGTAGTACTACGTTGCCATAACAAATACACAAAATCTCAGTGATTTAACAGAATAGAGGTTTATTGACAATGAAATAGGGATACTCTGCTCTACCCAGTTATTCAAAGACCCAGGCTGTTGGGGGCTCTGCCATCTTCAACAGTGGCTCCTTAGTTCACCTTGGGCTGTCATCACGCAGCCTGCACATAAGGGAATACAGAAAGGTTTCTTGGGCCAGGTCTGGAGGAATGCTGTCACTTCCACTCACATTCCTTTACGCAGCACCTAGGTGCTTGGCCATAGCCTATGGGAAGGTCGAAAACTGTAATCTATATGTAAGCCCCATGGGGGTGGGGTGGAAAGAGAAGAATGGATTACACAGAGGGCACCAAGAAACCTTTTGGTGGTGATAGTTATGTTCTTTATCTTGATTGTGGTAATGGTTTCATAGGTGTGTTATATGTCAACACTCATCAAATTGTACAATTTAAATATGTGTAGTTTGTTGTATATTGATCGTATTTCAATGAAGCTATAAAAATGTGATGGGGAAAAAGGAGTGTGTCTCTTGAGGAAAAGAAATATGTTTAGTGATCAGCAAACCAATCTTTCTCATTATTATATATGTTTATGAATATTTTCTCCAATTTGCCATTTTCATATAGTCAAATAGGCCTGGGGAGTGGAGGCAGTGTCCGGGTTATCAAGATTAGTCAAGAAGGTCTCCTTTGACCCTACAGTGGACTTTCCATTTCTTAGATTTTCTTGCAAGATTCTAAAGATTAATATTTGACTTTACTCTTTAGCTTTTCTTGCTGGTTTGACAAATTTTCTATTCAGTCCATTTTATTTTCTTGTGGTAATATGGAAATTCTAGTATTCTTTTATATCCTGTCAACAGATATCTTCTCAACTCCTATGCTCATAGACATTTTTCTCTACTATCTGAAAATAAGCCAGTAATTATTCCCACTAGATGAATTCTAAAATAGCTCTGAATACATTTGTTTCCTCCCTCTCCCCTCAGTATTTCCCAGATGAGGCCTCGGCAGCACTGGTGCCCAGCCCCTCTCCCCTCCTCAGTGTCTGAGATTTGCAGAGATCATTTAATACTTCGATTTACAGTGGTACAATTGCCTTTGTAGCTTGATGCTTCTGTTCTAAAACCCCCTGTTTAACACCTATATTGCAAATTCCCAGAGCGTCTACCATTAGGTTAACAGCCAATATTTCTTGAATCCTTACTTTGTGCCAGACACAATTGAAGAAGTTTACATGTGTTATTTAATCTTTACAACTCTGTGAGGCAGACAAAGAAAATGAAGCACTTTACAGATTAAGAAACTGAAGCATTGAAAACTTAAAGAACAAGTTCACATGTCCAGGAAGAGGTAGAGCCAAGACTGGAACCCAAAGGATCACCCTGAGAGCCAGTGGTCCATCCCCAGCAGCACGGACGACACCTGGGAACTTATTAGAAATGCAGGATCTCTGATCTTCATCCTAGACCTGCTGAATTGAAATCTGCATTTTGACAAAATCCTCAGGTCATTAAATGCACATGAAAGTTGAGAAATGCTGTTTTATGCCATACTGGGGGTTGTGGGTTACACGAAATATATGCACTCTGAATTCTGGCATGTCCATAAACAACTTTGCCAGCTCAGTCGGATGAATGAGAGCTTGGCAAGCATAGGGTTCTTGGGCTGCTGCTCTTTCTGTTAGTCATCTATATGGCTAATACGAATATTATTCTTTTTCTTTTGTAGGTAGTGTTTTTCCCTCTGTTCTAGAAGCATGTAAGATTTTCTCTTTATCTTTAGAATTCAAGAATTTTAGCATGCCTAAATGTGTATGTTTTCTCATCAATCATTCCTGGAGCTTGGTGAGCCCTTTCAATTTGCAGACTCAGATTTTTCTTCATTGCAGGGAAATGTTCTTCTAATTTGTTTAATTATTGCCTCTCCTCCATCTGTTCCTTTAGCTCCTCTGGAACTTCTATTATTTGTTAGTTTGATACCCTTGATGCACCCTCCAAGTCTTTTACCCTTCCCTAAGGATTTTCTTCTCTTCAATTTTTTATCTATATTTTGAGATGATTCTCCAATTTGATTTACCAGATAATTAGTAAATCTCCTTCAATTTATCTACTGAATTGTTTAGATAGAAAATCACATTTTTAGCTCCAGAAAGAGAGAAAGAGAGAGAGAGAGAGAGAGTGTGTGTGTGTGTGTGTGTGTGCGTCTGATTACTTACTCCTCCTTGAGTACTCCTTCTTTGATCAATTTTTTATGTGTCTCCTCAGTTTGATTTTACTGGGCATGTGTTCTGGTTGACCTGAGTGGTCTTCCTTTCTTTGTCAGATCATCTCATGGCTGTGTTGATTGCTCTTGTCTGCTTCCTCGGCTCATGACTGGCTGTGTAGTGTTTTCAAGACAGCATTCCCACAGGTGTTGGAAAATGGTGCAGCTCTTTCTCCCAAGAGGCTGCAGTGAAGGAGCTAGCAGGCTGCAGGCCCCTCGGGGTCACCTGTACTCTCATCATCCTGTACTCTCCCAGTCTCAGGATCAGGGAGGACTCTGCCCACTGGGCCAACTTCCTCTAGGTCTCCCAGGAGCCAGGGAGATGTGGCACACTGATGTGAGACTGAGGGCCACTGATCTCTGAGACGAAGATTTTCACAGAATTCCTTGCTTTATGCAAAGCTCCCGGGGGTGGGGACTGTGGGTGGAAAGGATTCTCCAACTAGCTTCCCCAGTCCATGGAGTACAAAATTCTCTTTGCTGGAACTTTTACAGAGCCTCATAAAGAGGCTAGGTATCTAAAGCCTCATAAAGCTATTTGTCTCAAGAGAGGCAGAATGATTAGAGTTAGGAGTACAGCAGAAAGGAGTCATGTCTTCTCCAGCTTCCCATAAACCCCTTTCTGCAGTCAGCATTGTTTTTCATGGCAATAACAGGAAATAACCTATGAAAAAGGGCTAGATAAATGTGTTTTTATAGTACATACATACACAAAAGACTGTACAGTTCCTAAAAAGAATAAAGCAAATCTATTATGCACCGGTGTAGAATTATATTGATGATTCATAGTACAATGGGGAGAAAGAAATTTGAGAACATAAATTCTATGATCCCATTTTAGGAACATTCAATGTTTATGTGTATATACATTAAGACTTTGTGATTGCAGGAGAGAAAAATTGGTTTTGATTAGCTTGAGCAAAAAGTACAATTGTTTTTTGGATGAGTACTGAGATAGCTCATAAATTAATGTCAAATATTAGACTATCAAGATTTAGGAAAGGAAAAGAAAAGACCCAGGGCAACATCTAGGCCTCAGTGGCAGCATTACACAGATCTTTTCTTCAGAGCACTACCATTGAAGTGGCTCAGCGTCTAGCTCCCAGTCCCTCTGATACTCTATTGGAGAGAGAATCTGACTGTCTTGACTTGGGTCATTTACCTATTTCTGGATCAATGAGCATGTTCAAGAATTGTAGGTAATATATAGAATATTTTTCAGAGTCTCCAGAGATCTCTCTCTGTGTATCTTGGGCCATTCCCAAGGAAAGGAACATTACTAGGGGCCTGGAAGCAAAGTGCGTGTGTGTGCATACATGTACACACACATACACATACATGTACACACACACACGCACACATGCATGCACACACATCCCCCTAAATACCCATCAAACTACTACTTCTAAAGGGTTGGAATAGATGTATGTAAAGGACAAAAGGGGCAAATTTTTTCTCTTTTTGCTTGAAACACTTTAATATTCTTAAATTTTTTATGGTAAATATTATTAAACCAAAAAAGGAAAAGGAAGGAAAGAAGGAAGGGAGAAAGGCAGGCAGGAAGGAAACGAGGAAGGAAAGAAGGAAGGAGAAAGAGGAGAAAGGAAGGGCATTTCAAGCCTCTGAATCATCTAAAGTTTTGTCCGTGGGAAACAACTAGAATCTTTTTCAGCCGCTTACATTTCTCCCAAGCATGGAGGAAGATATTCAACCCAAATCCATAGATGTGGTTCCATAGACAAGGCCTGCTGGGTTGCTAAACTCTCACTCTTCCTCATCCCTTTTAGGCAGAAGAGTGGCCCAACTCAAACAACAGAGAAACCTTAGTAGTTAGCAATGTAGTGTAGAAGAAAAGACATTGGATTTGGGGCTAGTCTGCATCTGTTCATGACTCTGGCTCCTCATTTGTAAAAGGTGGATAGTAACCATTACTTTCTCTTCCTCTTTAATCTACCCAACCTCCAACCATGTATGAAGTACTAGTGAGACCTCCAATAAGAATGAGATACTTATATAAAATGAACTCTATGGAATATATTAAAATCATTAAAAGTAACGATTAAAATAAATAAAAGTAATGGCAAAAGCCAGTTACTTTTGCACCAGCCTAATATTAGTTTACTAGGGCTGCCACAACAAAATACTACAAATTGGATGGTTTAAACAACAGAAATTTATTGTCTCACAGTTCTGGATGCTCAAAGTCCGAGATCAAGGTGCTGTCAGCTTTGGTTTATGCTGAGGCCTCTTCCCCTGGCTTGCAGATAGCTGCCTTCCCACTATGTCCTCACTGGACCCTTTCTCTATGCATGCATATCTCTGGTATCTCTCCCTCTTTTTATAAGTAGGGCCCTATCCTTATAACCTCATTTAACCTTAATTACCTCTTTAAGGTCTCTGTCTCCAAATACAGTCACCTTCTAACACTCTGGTGTAGCAGAACGAGCTGCAGACAAAACCTCTCGGACACCGAGTTGTAGAAGGAAGGGCTTTATTCAGCTGGGAGCATCGTCAAGCTACTGCCTTAAAATCTGAGCTCCCAAGTGCACAATTTCTGTCCCTTTTAAGGGCTCCCAACACTAAAGATTTCACATGAAACGGTCGTGATTGATTTGAGCAAGCAAGGGGTACGTGACAGGGTTGCATGCACCAGTGGTCAGAGAGAAACAAAACAGGGCTGGGAGTTTCACTACGTTCTTTTATACAATGCCTGGAATCTATGAATAATATCGGTTTCTAAGTTATGAGTTGATTTTTAACTACTGGGTTTAGGCCAGACAGGCCCAGGTCTGGTTTTGGGCCTGGCACCGAACTGCCTGTCTCTGGTTTTACTTCCTTGTTTTTTTCTTAAAACAGGTACTGAGTATAAAACAATATAAAACAATATGAGAGGGTCTCTCTTTCTCCTCACTGGGAGTTAGGACTTCAATACATGAATTTGAGGGGATCACAATTCAGTCCACTACATGGAGTAAAATATTATGCCCATTGTTTCGGTTCTATTTTGTATGTAAAACTAAACCAAAACATAGTGGCTTGAGACAACATTTTATTATCACTCATGATATTGTGGGTTGACTGGGCTCAGCTGAATGATTCTTCTGCTCCATGTGATGTCAGCCAGGGGTGCATTCCATCTGGAGGATCAACTAGGCTGGAGTACAAGCTAGCTCACTCACAGGGCTGGCTGTTGGTGCTGGCTGGTGCCTGGTGGCTCACCCAAGGAGCCTCAGTTCCACTCCAAATGCCTTCCCCATGTGACTTGGGCTTCTCCCAGCTTGAAGGCTTGTTCCCACGAGATAGGAAGTAGAATCTGCCGCTCCCTCTAAAGTCTTTTTTTTTTTTTGGAATTTCAAAATGTGACTTCTACAATCTTCTGTGGGTTAAAGTCAGTGATAAAGGCAGCCCAGATTCAAGAGGAGGGCAAATAAGTTCCACCTCTTGATATGAGGAGAAACATTCACATCCAGGGAGGGGAGAAACTGATGGGAGCCATATTTGAGGATCAGCCACCACACCCATACAAGGCATTGAGACCCTGTGGACATTCCACAAATATTCCACGTAGTAATGCCCCAGATTTTGTTGCAGTTCATGACAAATGTGTCTTGCCTCCTTATGTCTGGAGAAATATCCCATATCTTCAGATTATTTCTGAAGTTATCTGTCAAATACTTTGAACAAATCTAGAAAATTTATTTGTTGATTTACTTTCTTAATCACATAAATTGTAAAGATTTTCAGTGTAAGAGATTTCAAACAGAATGAAAGTATGCTAAATAAAATGTGAAAGATCCTTTTAGCATTAATTTCCTCCTTATCCCATTGTTAATCCCACAGTCTACCACTACCTCTTAGAAAAAAAACAGTGATGTTCTGTGTTTTCCCACTTACTAAATGGCCCTGTTATTAACATCTTATATTAGTATGGTACATTTGTTAAAATTAATTAACCAGTATAGATACATTCTTTTTTTTAGATAGAGGTCTCACTATGTTACCCAGGCTGGCCTTGAATTCATGGGTTTAATCGATCCTCCTGTCTCAGTCTCCCAAAGTACTGGGGTTACAGGCATGAGCCACCATGCCCAGCCAGCTGCATGATACTCAATTAAAGTTTATAGTGTAGTTGAATTTCCTTAGTTTTTAATCAAAGTTTTTTCTGTTCTACAATTTCATCCAAAATGCCACCCTTAATTTAGTTGTCATGTCTCCTTGGACTCCTCTACACTGTTGCAGTTTCTTAGACTTTCATTGTTTTTTATGTCCTTGACAATTTTGAGGAGTACTGGTCAGGTATTTTGTATGATGCTTTGTATTGGGATTTGTCTGATGTTCTTCTCATGACTGTACTGAGTATGGGTTTTGGGGAGAAAAACTGCAGGAGTAGAGTCCCATTTTCCTTAAGTCATATCAAGGCCATGTACTACAATCCTTTGTAGTACATGATACAACACTGAGGTGGTATTTGTCAAGTTTTCCACTGTAAAGTTACTCTTCTGCCATCCCTTTTCCATACTTTGCTCTTTGGAAGGAAGTCACTCTGCGAAGCCCAGACTTAAGGAGTGGGGTATTATGTTCTTCCTTCTTGAAGGCCAAGTAAAGCATAAATTATTTGAAATTCTTCTGTACAAGAGATTTGTCTTTTTATTTTTTTAAATTATTTATGTCAGTATGAACTCATGCATATTTATTTTCTACTTTGGGTTATAATCCAATACTACCTTCTTTATGTGCTCAAATCATTCAAGCTTTGCCATTGGGAGCCCTTTCAGTTGGCTCCAGTGTCCCTTTGATGTACCCCAACAATGGTCCAGTTTGGTTTCTTTGAGCACTTCCTTACTTCCTGGCACTAGAAGATGCTTTAGGCTCAACTTGTTAATTTCCTGCCCCAGTCTTAGAGAATCACCCATTTCTCCAAGGAGCCCTAGTTCCTTTTATTGGAGAATGGTGTTAGAAACCACAATCTACATCAGGGTGTCCAAATTTTTGGCTTCCCTGGGCCACATTGGAAGAATAAGAATTGTCTTGGGCCACACATAAAATACGCTAACACTAATGCTACTCAATTAGCTAAACAAATTTTGCAAAAAAATAAATCTCATAATGTTTTGAGAAAGTTTACGAATTTGTGTTGGGCTGCATTCAAAGCTGCCCTGGGCCACGTGCAGCCCACAGGCCACTGGTTGGACAAGCTTCATCTTCATAATGAATGTTCTTTTGTAATGTGTAAAAAAATAATAATAATTTCTCTAGCTTAATTTGGTTTGTCCAAGGCTAAGCCAGTCATCACTTACCAATGTTAGCTAGCTGACCCTCAGCCACCGGGCTTCTTGAATATACACTTTTTTTAGGAGCCTCTCTCGCTCATTCTTCCCAACAAATTTAGATTTTTAAAACTTCCATTGAAATAAAACCTCTTTTAGAACCTGAATATACTGAACTAGTGAGTAACTTTTAAGAAAACATAAGGCATTGAAAAGAAAATTGGGCATTACAGAGTGCCATTTCTCTTTCCTGGGAAAGATACTATGAACTTTCTTCAAATTTCCTATAGAGATACAAACACATCCCACACTTCGTCTATGATTGTGTAAGAGCAGTTTGATCTCACTAGCAAACAGATCTCTGGCATTGGTAATTCTACAACAGGTAAAAATGTTGTGTTGAAAGTAAACCCACTAAAGCAAAATCAAGCAGTGAAAAGTTTAAAAAATAGTCCTTAAAACTGAGAGAGGCCAGGCATGGTGGCTCATGCCTATAATCCCAGTGCCTTTGGAAGCTGTGATGGGAGAATTGCTTGAGGCCAAAAGTTTGAGATCAGCCTGGGCAATGTAGCAAGACCTTGTCTCTACAAAAAAAATAATTTTAAAAAAATTAGCCAGGTGTAGTGGTGCACACCTGTAGTCCTAGCTACTTGAGAGGCTAAGGCAGGAGTATTGCTGGAGCCGAGGAGTTCGAGGCTACAGTGAGCTATGATCATGCTACTGCGCTCCAGCCTGGGTAACAGAGCAAGATCCTATCACTAAAAACAAACAAACAAACAAACTGTGGTATCAGATCAGACATATAAATTCTATTGCAGTGGCCTGGGCCCATCACGGCATATGTTGTGGTATCTAGCCATCTAACACCCCATGGGATACAGAGATCCTTATGGAACTTTTCCTATAAAACCACACAAACTTGTTACTTCCTATGTCAATCCCATATATGTTTCTTTTCACATAACCTGCTCCTTTAGCTCTTATCAGGCAAATGTTCTTTGTCCCCCCTCAGTCCCCACTAGGCCTTTCCTGTCACTTTCTTGTCTTGCCTCCAGTCCTTCTCATGTTATTGTCCCCTCGGTGGAACCATCTTGCTTCTGATTTGCCCCACAGCCTCCTTCCCTTATTTTGATATGCCCTCAGTTTCTACTTCTTTCATAGAACTTAAGCAGATGAAATAAAATTAGGAAATACAGTTTCAGCAAGAATCACTCATATTTTTGCTTCACTCAAATTGTAAAAGGAAGAAACACAAGATGAAAATATCTATCCCACCTTCAATGCAAACTGGAGTTCAGTAGTGCAATCTAGGCTTACTGCAGCCTCTGTTTCTCAGGTTCCAGCAATTCTCCTGCCTTAGCCTCCTAAGTATCTGGGATTACAGGTGCCCATCACCACATTTGGCTTTTTGTATTTTTAGTAGAGATAGGATTTCACCATGTTGGCCAGGCTGGTCTTGAGCTCCTAACCTCAAGTGATCCGCCTGTCTCAGCCCCACAAAGTGCTGGGATTACAGACATGAGCCATCATTCCTGGCCTGGTTCCCTTTTTTTATTTTTTAAAAATCTAAATTTAAGCAGGTAGAACATATATGCATAAAAGAAAATAAATGGGCTTTGAAGTCAGCAGAACTGGATTTGAATCCTGGCCCAACCATTCACTAACTATGTAATCTTAGGCAAGTTGTATACCTCTCTGAAGCCAATTTTTCATATCTATAAAATAATACATACTATATCTCACCTATAAAATAATGTTATTACAATGGAAATATAACATTCTATCTCACAAAGTGGCTGCACAGTTGATCACTTAAGCCGTATAATAAATGCTAGTTCCTTTCCCCTTCCTCTTCCTAATAAAGTTTGCATAGGAGAAAATTTCCCATAAGTTACCCAGTTTTTGCTACTGTGCAGCCAAGTATTACTTTCTAGTCTATTAAGCAGGAGTCACAGAATGCTAAAAGTGTTCGCTTTATGGATGAGGAAACTGTGACCCATAGGGGTGCAGTTATTTGCCCAAGGTCAAGCTACAGAAGACTAGGATGCAATCCCACAAGGCTTCCAGTTCATTCATGGAATATTTGCTGAAGATCTACCACGCATCACATGCCATGTTAGCCAGCAGGAATGTAAAACTGGAAAAGGTATGGAGTTCAGAATCTTCTAGGAGAGAGAAATATACTCAACAAACCACAATATGATGTGATGTGTGCTAATATCCCTCCCGTTGAAGAAATTTAGAAGCCCAGGGCTGCATCCACACCAGAATATAAATGTGAAAATCAATTGCTTCTAACCAAAGAGGCTGCAGAATGCTTCAGGTTGAATCATAATGGAAGGGAAATGACATAGTACAGACTCTCTCCTAACCCTAAATCTTCATTCAGCTATTCACTCACTCTATCTCCAACAAACATTTATAGAAGACCTACTACGTAGATCTCCTAACCCTAAAGCCTCATTCAGCTATTCACTTATTCTATCTCCAACAACTATTTATAGAAGACCTACTATGTGCACAACACCATGCATGGAGCCAGGGATATAAAGATAAACATAGCGAGATTTCTGCCTCAAAACTCAGTAGTTGAAGAAATGTAAGTTGACAGCTTTCTGGGCCATTAATGTATATACATTTTAAATAAATTTCAGGAATAATCTGAACTTAAATTTGATGCCTTAAAGCAGGTACTTAAAAAAAAGTACTACGATTTGGACCTTATTACTTCAAATATCTATCTTCAATAGAGAGAAATGCTGTTCTTTGAAAGGCAGGAGGATTTGAAAGGTGATTCTTATAACTTGATCAGGATTTATATTTATTCTTTGGCTATCATGAATAAGTAGTTTGGATTGCCATGGTTGAGAATTGATTTCTAATGCATGTCAACATCATTGCAGTTGATTTTCAAACCCCAAATCTTTCTCTGACTCTGAAATAGAAATGATCAACTTTATTTATATGTGTATAATGTTTTCACCAAGTCACACTAACACAATTATTTCACCACTGTTGAAATGCAATAGCAAAGTTATCAAATCAATGTTACAACAAAATCGATACATATTAATGGGGTTTTCTTTGTTTTTCCTTGCATCTTCTAAACCACTTTTTCTTAAAATAAGTCAACTTCAAAGATGTGAGGGTGTTAATGTCAATACATAACAGAATTGATGGACTAATCAGTTTTTGCTTTTTCACATTATCTGCAGGACCTAGGTAAACATTGTTTATTCATTTTTATTTGGAACCAGCTTCACGGAACTTCACTGAAGAGATGTGAGATGCTGTTTTATTTGTATAAATGTCTTCTGGCAGTGGGTTGTGATGGTTAATACTGAGTGTCAACTTGACTGGATTGAGGGATGCAAAGTATTGATCGTAGGTGTGTCTGTGAGGGTGTTGCCAAAAGAGATTAACATTTGAGTCAATGGGCTGGGGAAGGTAGATCTACCCTTAATTTGGTGGGCCCAATCAAATCAGCTTCTAGCAAATACAAAGCAGGCAGAAAAACTTGAAGAGGAGAGACTGGCCTAGCTTCCCAGCCTACATCTTTCTCCCATGCTGGATGCTTCCTGCCCTCAAACACCAGACTCCAAGTTCTTCAGCTGTGGGACTCGGACTGGCTCTCCTTGCTCCTCAGCTTGCAGACAGTCTATTGTGGGACCTTGTGATTGTGTAAGTTAATACTTAATAAACTACCCTTTATACATATTATATATCCATATATATCATATATATGATATATACCATTTATATGATATCATATACTGTATATATGATGTATATATAGACTGTATATACAGTATATATGATGTATATATGGTATATACATATACTATAAATATGGATATATATCATATATGTATCATATATATGGATATATATCCTATTAGTTCTGTCCCTCTAAGAGAACCCTGACTAATACATGGGTGTAGCATACAGGAGAAAACTGTTGCTTGCAAAGATTTCTAATGACCTCAATTATAATACTTTGAAGAAAGGAAGTTGAGAGAATAATAAATATTTTGTTGATGCCTTTCCTCCAAGCCTTGTTAAGGTCTCTCTTCCCCAAAACATCTCTAGTCATGTAGTAAGTCAGAAAGAAGAAGGGCCTATGTTCTTTTAAAAATTTCATTTTGCAACATCGAGAGGTATACACTGGATGGTAGAACTGTCAAAACAATTTATGACGCGAAAAACTCCTTTTAGATCACAACGTCTCCATACAATTTTTGTGCAGCCTAATCTGAAATTATCCATTCAAGTCATGATGCCTCCCTACCATAAGAAAATATCACAGCACACCCTACATGTGGATTTTAGATCATACAATTTTGATAGAAGAACTGGCGTTTGTTAGAAATAATGTCTTTGTCTTTCCCAGGGAGGTTTCATTACAGGAAAACCTTTCTTAAGTAAATCCTCCAGGAAATGACAAAAATCATTTGCCCTATAGAAAAGATCTTTCCCTAAAGGTCAAATCCACCCTCATTATAAAGTGTAGGCAGTTATTTATATAAATTAGTTCAAAAGTAGTGAGGTACTCTGAAGTTCCTTTTATTCCTTTAATTAGTAAAGACAAAGTCACATATAAAATCCACACCTCTTTCTGAGGTTTGTATGTAAATGGTAAATAATAAAACTACTTCCAGATCAAACTCTATCAGTAATACCAGCATTATGGAAATAGAACCATGAGTTACTGGTATCTCTTAATATACTCTGCTCATCTCAATGCAATAAGCACTACTGTTTAAAAAATGAGGGAAAACAAAGGAATATAATTCATTCTATTATAAAGACACATGCACACATATGTTCACTGCAGCACTATTCACAATAGGAAAGATATGGAATCAACGTAAATGGCCATCAGCGATAGCCTAGATAAAGAAAATGTGGTAAATATATACCATGGAATACTATGCAACCACAAAAAAGAATGAGACCATGTCCTTTGCAGGGACATGGATGGAGCTGGAGGCCATTATCCTCTGCAAACTAACACAGGAACAGAAAACCAAATACTGCATGTTCTCACTTATAAGTGGGTACGAAATGATGAGAACACATGGACACACAGAGGGGAACAACACACACTGGGGCCTATTGGAGGGTGGAGGGTGGGAGGAGGGAGAGGATCAGGAAAAATAACTAATAGGTACTACGCTTAATACCTGTGGGATAAAATAATCTGTCCAACAAACCCCCGTGACATGAGTTTACCTATGTAACAAATCTGCACATGTAGTCCTGAACTAGAAAGAAAGAAAAAAAGAAAGAAAGAAAGAAAGAAAGAAAGAAAGAAAGAAAGAAAGAAAGAAAGAAAGAAAGAAAGAAAAAAAGAAAAGAAAAGAAAAGAGCAGGATGATTCACCCCAGAAACTTGGTAAAAGTTCAGAAATCAGAAAAAAAATGAGGGAATATTATTCACATTATGAAATACAAATTTTGACACATTGTCTCTCTTCTTGCTCTCTAACTCTCTTCCCTCTACCTATTACTGCAATCTGTGGTTTATGTGCATTCCACTGGATATCTGGTATACATCAGGGGATATCACTGTGAAACGTAGGAAAAGGAAATATTTCATTTGCGTATGTGGAATTTTAAAGTATCCCACTAATCGTAAGTGTTACTATAATTCCTTCACTTGTATTAGGATAACAGAATAAGAGCTAACGTAGAATAAAGTTGGCATCCTTTCATGACAGTTAACAACATTTGGAAAGATTCATGCATTACTCGATGAGGCCTCCTACTCTGATTACTTATAAAACCTGTTTTTGAAGAGAAACTGCTGCCACAGATCATATGGTCTTTACAGCTTTGACTTCTTTGGCTCTACAAACAACAAGATGTTTTTTCCTCAAATTGAACTACCTCGTCCCGTATCATATAGCAAGCCAGTGTGATCTGCTCACTACTATGCTTTTGAGACGTGAATGTGCAGTTTTCGTATCTCAAGTGTGTTCTCAGAGCCTTCTCATCTCTTAACTTATCAACAAAGAGCAATTGCTTGGTAGCTTTCTACTCCTCTCAAATGATCTGATTTTACATTGGAATTCAAGTCAACCAATGTGCCTGTCCTGTGCCAGGCATTCACGTGGAGTCCTCTAAGCAGAGCGCAAGAACTTTCCTACCCCAGGCCTGCACCTCCCATCCCCCTTGGCGAATTGTATTCCAGGCAGTTTCCTGTTGCCTCCTCCTTGAACCCTGAACCTCTCTTCTGTCCCTTCCTATTCAAGGCCACAACTTTGCTGACTTCTTCCAGAGGGACTGACATCTTCTCTCCTACCAGAGTCTTGAATTCTGTCGGAAGAGTAACCTTCCCAGGCTGTAGCCAGGAGACTTGAGTGCTTCCAGTCACCAGGAATGGCAAACATCGATTCTTTTGGCAGCTGTGGCCGGCTAAATCCACCTTGCTACACACCCCAAGAATCCCGGCTCACTACTCAGATATGATTTCTTCTGGTCATCTCTCTTCTTTCCATCCTGCTCTGGACTTCTCCCTCACATTTCTTTCCTGCCTCTTTCTGCCCAGCCCTCTGCAAACCTGATCCACAGTTAATAAAATCCCCCACATCCTCAGCCGCTTCCCTAATGATTCTGTTCCTTGGCCCTGACACCAGCCTCCCTCTGAAGGATGTGACTTGCCCCACAGGCTGTAACCACCCCCACCTCCCCTGCTCATGGAAGCTGCCAATCCTCCGATCCCTCGAGTCTGGAAGAAGGGCTTTGTCTTGTGAGGTTCACACTGTCACCTCCACACCATCATTCTCCACCCTCAGGGAAGATGAAACCACCTGGTGTCTTTGGACCTCTTGCCATTACTCTCTTGCCCACTTTGCTGTCTTTAAAAGCCACCTCTTCACTGTCTCTGTCACTGAAGTATGTTTGACCCAGATAGGGCTTTATTTTCACCTTCAGCCTTCATTCATCCTGGGTGTCTTCATATCCAAATGGTGACTGCCTAATACTCTGATCTCTGTCAGAAAGTTTTCTGGTTGATCACAAACCTGCTTGCTGTTCTTCCTGGGCACTCATTTCTTAGCCTCCCTAGAACATGCCTGTGGCCATGTGACTGAGTTCCAGCCAATGGAATATGAGCATAAGCTATATGGGCCGCCTTCTGGCTTAGGCCACAAAATCCTTTCACAGGTAATACACATGCCTTTTCCCCCTTCTGCTGACTACAGTGGAGAATCTCAGGGTGGCCTTAGGACCCACTCATAGAAGACATCAGAGACACAAGGCAAAAGGATCATGGGTTATCTAATCACCACCTGGAAAAGAGCTGCCAATGAAGAATACTCACATCAGCCTATTATGGGAGTGAAAAATCAACTTTGGCTGTGGTAAGCCATTGAGATTTTGGAAGGTTTTTTTTCTTATAGCAGCTAACCATTGCCTTAACTAATATGCTTCTTCTCAAATGACCTTCTAGACTCCACTTCCGCCACCCGTCTCCATGGCCACAAAGAACATGGTGAAAAGCAGTGGAATCACAAGTTCAGGCATCTTACTTTCTGATCAGACTCCTCTCCTTCCAGTTCTTTCTTTGTAATACCCCACACACAAACATACACACATCAGTTCCTTAACCTCATTGAGCCTCCGGTCCTCTCTATCTGTCTCTCTCTCTTTCACTCTGCACTCACCAGCCACATCTTATCTTTCCTCCCTTCCCTCATCACCTCAGTCACACTCTTACCAATATCTTCAACGTCTTTATACATTGTTCTTCTGTCAAACTCCTCTGTAAAATGCTCCACCCTGTGTGAATCCAGTTATTCACCTTCTCAGAGTCTACTCAGTGAGCCAGAGCTGCTGAGGAGAATCATACCATCAGGCCTATTGTTTCATGAGGAGTGACCTGAGCAAGCCTTGGTGCCACCAGAGGGCCCTGCTATGTTTTCTTATTCACCTTTCCTGTGCTCCATTCTCCTCAAACCTATGACTCTATGCCCCATCCCACCACGGGTCATAGGTACAGCATCTTCCTCCTACCTTTCCTTCCCTCAGGTTCTCCCACGTCAAAGGAAGAGCTGTACCACCTTCCATCTAAGGCTAGTTCCTCTCCAGTTTTCTCTCCCTGCCAGGCTTCCAGACACTATTTTCTTAGCAGTGCCCCTTCCTCCATACCTACAGATATTCCTTCTCTGCATTTTCCTCCTCATATCTTTGAACATGCTCAAGTCTCTCCCACCCTTAGTCTCTCCATCACTCTATTTATTATTCTCTCCTTCCCTCCACAGATAAACTTCCTGAAAGAGTACCCCCCAAGTCCCCCCCAACCCCACTTACCACTTCCCCCTTTCTCCCTTCCCGCTCTACCCACTGATATCTGCCTTTGTTGTGTCAGTGAAACTGTTCCCATCAAGGTTTTCAGTGACCTATTTGTTAAGTCCAATGGACACTTACCGACTTATCTTATTTGACCCCTCAGCGACATTCCATAGTGCTAGTCAATCAACCCTTTGAAACAATATTTTCCTCTGGACTCAGTGACTTCTTACTTTTCTGGTTTTTCTCTTACCTCTCTATTTATGCCTTCTCCATTTATGTCTCCATTTAGCATCTTGTTGTTTTAAAATGTTCCTCCGGGCGCGGTGGCTCAAGCCTGTAATCCCAGCACTTTGGGAGGCCGAGACAGGCGGATCACGAGGTCAGGAGATCGAGACCATCCTGGCTAACCGGTGAAACCCTGTCTCTACTAAAAAATACAAAAAACTAGCCAGGCGAGGTGGCGGGCGCCTGTAGTCCCAGCTACTCGGGAGGCTGAGGCAGGAGAATGGCGTGAACCCGGGAGGCGGAGCTTGCAGTGAGCTGAAATCCCCCCACTGCACTCCAGCCTGGGTGACAGAGCCAGACTCAGTCTTAAAAAAAAAAAAAAAAGTTCCTCAGGCATTCTCATGCCTCTCCATATATACACTCACTGGGCAATCTTATCCATGGTCATATCGTCAATGATTCTTTGTCTGATGGTCCCCAGATGAAAATATTCATCCTAAGTGCCTCTCCTTAGCTAGGGATTCATATACACAACTTCATATTGAACATCCGTCTCCACTTAGATGTACCTATGGCACTTTAATCTCAAATTTTCTGAAGCTAAATTCATGATTTACCCTATCCATGCTCCAAAGCCTTTCTTCTTCTTTTCTTTCTATCCCAACAAAAGTCCTCTCCATCTGCTTAGAAGCCTGAGCCCAGAAATTCGGGAGTCAATCTTGATGCTTCTTTCTCCTTCAGCCCCCACATCAATCCATCAGTAGGTCCTGTAGATTCTCTTCCTAAATGCTTCTCAAATCCTTTCACCTATTTCAAGTCCCACTGCCACTATTCTAGTCCTGGTTGCCATTATTTCCATATTCAGTAGCCCCATAGCTTCCTAACTAGTCTCAGGGCTCTCATTTTCCCCCTTACTAATCCATTATCCACAGGGAAAGGGTGAACCCTTTCTCAGATGTGAATATGATTATCTCACTCCCACTTAAAATGCTTTGCTGCCATTCTCCCTCCCTTAATATCATGGTCAGGTCCTGGATTCAACCCCAGACTTAAGTGAAATCTACCAGAAAAGTTCATAAAAATTCTTGTGACAACCCTCACCTGGGGTGTTTATTAAATTTATAGTTTGTTGGACCCTTCCCTGGAGAATCTACTCAGTTGAAGGAGGGGTCTGGAAATATGCTATAACAAGTTCCCATGCACCGCTTATCATCAGGGTTATTTGGAAGACACTGCTCTGGCCTATAAGTTCCATGAAGGCAGGGATCATTCCTACCCCTTCCATATGTGTATCCATTACATTTAGGCCCCAATACAGTGCTTGTATGTGTTGAAAGAAAGAAGAGAGGAAGAAAGAGAGGCAACCATGTGTGAAATGGCCATGACTTTTGTAGCGTAGTCAGTGTATAGGAATTTATGACATAGCTTCCTCAGACATCAGTAAGTAAAACTCAGTACAAAGGGGATAATTTATTCATAAGCGTAGGTAACCCAAATGCATTGCTGTGAAGGATCTAATCAAGGTAATCATGCTTAAAATGCAATTAAAATCAACTATACCCAATGTTTCTCAAACTTTAGGATCATATGGACCCCTTTACAAAATAAAAGCTTTCCGAAGAGACCCAGGGTTTACGTATACTGCTTTTTAATAATGTTTTTTGAATGTGTATAAAGTTGTTAACAAATGTCTTATACACATAAGATCTTATATTATTGCAAACCAAAAAAAAAGAAACAAATAAATTACAAACAAAATTGCAAACCTGATCATGTTCAGGTTAACAACATTAAGGTAGTAACTAAAACTAAATTGCTTCTCATCATGTGACAATCATGCTGCCTTCTAAAGAGCATTCTCAGTATTTGGCCTGCCTTTCTATCTTGTATACAATTCAATTCTTCTGCAACTCTCACTTATAATGTGGCCATCCATAGGAAACAGCATATTCTCATACTCAATTTTTATATTATTATTGAAATGAAAACACACAGGAAAAGTTTTCATAGTGAAGTATCCTACCCCAGAGAATTCACTTACGGATTCCATACAGAAACATTCTGTAACCAATGGATGGATTTGCCCATTTGCCCAGATGGTGATTGTTTGTACTCAGGCTCCCTAAGTAAACAGGAAGCTGCCGGATAACATGGGTCAGCTTCTATTCCCAGAACCTAGAATTCTTGTCCTCAGTTATTGTTGTAGTTGAATGAGTTGATCTGAGAATAGGAGTATCCATATCCAAAGAGAGAATGTCGGAGGGTGAGCAACCTCTGTCTGGGAGGCTGGCCACAGGCCCAGTGGGGTGTGCACAATGGCTGGCTCTCTGGGTTCCTGCTCCTCCCCGTAAAGTGCCTTTGGTTCCCTTTGCTACGACACGGCCACAAACAGCCTTCTGTGAGTCCCCTGGCTTTCTCCATGTGCTTTGTTTCAGAAGGGAGAGGATGTGCTGAGCCTCAGTCTCCTGAGAGTTTTTATTCTGAGTCAGATTAACAAATTGGCAGTCTGGTGTTTGTGTGAGTCTCTTGAGAATTTAGATAATATGAGTCCAACCCCAAAAGCCTCACCACCTCTGGAAAAAAATAGTGATAATGTTATTGGAAGGGTTAAACACGGTAGTGTCTACAGCATGCAGGCTCTCTCCTAGAGTAGTGTGGAGTCATGGTTCCCAGTTGGGGAATGGAGTGATCAGATCCTTAACCCCAGGTTGGAATGTCTTTTGACTGGTGTGGGGACGGGTGGGAGTGGGTATGGGACTAAATTGATATCAACCTGTTACATACATTTTAAGTTACCTCTAATGCATTTTTAAAGCATTGCTTTAAAAAAAAAAAAAAGACAAGTCGGGTATAGGTTTGGTTGTTTGAGGGGTGTGAGGAGGTTGTTGTTGTTTGTTTTGTTTTTCAGAGAAGGGGTTAGAGAGAAGAAGAGGACTGAAGCAGCCCCTGATTCCTAAATCGAGACTATGAAACTTCTGTGGCTGCCACCTCAGCCTCAGCCTGCTCTGCACTGGTTCTGAGGAGCACTCTGTGGAGTTGGAAATAATTTCCCAGAGGGTCTAGGACACATTTAAGGATCCTGGGCAAAACTATTCATTGAATCATAATGCTTATGTGGCTCCCAAAAGCAGGAGACACCAACCTCACACTAACAACAGCAATGGTATTTCTGTGTTATTTGTCTCTTGGAACTATTTGGGCATATATACAAATATGAGGAATAAGAATTGCCATAATTCGGATAAATCAATAACTCTTTGCACCGTTGATAACCATTTTTTTCCTGAACGTCATGACATTGTAATATTTATAGGACCTGAAGCAGCTAACTTTCTATGGGTCACAGGAATGTTACTGTTTTAAACTATTGTCAAAGGAATTTCCAAGGTACTTTTAAGGAACACTTCAAAATGAATGCTGGGACCATCTTTCAGCGTCTGTGTGTGTGTGTGTGTGTGTGTGTGTGTGTGTGTATGGTGTAGAAGCACAAATCTGCTTAAAATATCACACTCATACTGGTCAAATCATTTTGAAACCTTTGTTATTTTGTTTTGTTTTGTTTTGTTTTGTTTTGTTTTTTGAGACGGAGTCTCGCTCTGTCGTCCAGGCTGGAGTGCAGTGGCACAATCTCGGCTCACTGCAAGCTCCGCCTTCCGGGTTCACGCCATTCTCCTGCCTCAGCCTTCCGAGTAGCTGGGACTACAGGCGCCCGCCACTGCGCCCGGCTAATTTTTTTCTATTTTTTAGTAGAGACGGGGTTTCACCATGGTCTCGATCTCCTGACCTTGTGATCCGCCCGCCTCGGCCTCCCAAAGTGCTGGGATTACAGGCGTGAGCCACCGCGCCCGGCCTTTGTTTTGTTTTTTTACAGAGCAAGGTAGAAGTCAAAGAGGGCTAGCTTCCTTCTGTTAGGAGAGCACTGGAACCCATCTGTGGTGGTTTCTAGGCTACTACTCTTGGCAAATTCTATTTGTGAGATAAACTATCAATTCATTCTTACTTTTGATACTTGAGTGGCAACCCATGCTCTGAAATCATATGACCCCAGAGCAAATGGCAGAAGCACACACACAATGAGAAAAATTAGTCCCACTTCCCTTAGGTTTAGTGCTGTTGAATCCTCCAAAATGCTGTGTTCCCAGTTATATCCAAGTGCCACATTTTATGCTGCACCTGTTTTAGATGCTGATAACTGCTGGGAGATTATGGCTACCATTTATAGTAAAGATGCATGGACTCAAAGATTACTTCTACAGGCAATTCAAAAATGAACCCAAGCACATTTAGCATCCTATAGATACAAAGTTGAATGGAAATAACAAAAGGTCAAGAGGCCTTTAGGAATTCACCAACATGATCAGTTCTGAAAAGTCATCATTATATCTCTGAAGTGTGAAGGCAACATTGGCTCATTCCAATAAGACTCACATTTTATTTTTGAGCTCACTGACTCAGGGAACCAGCATATGATCATAGGAAGCAGATATGTGATCCAGTAATTAAGATACAACATAGTAAAGACTCCAAGAAAAGTGAGTACAAGGTGCTAGGGGAGGAGAACAAACAGATGAGTGAGTGGCGTGAGTGGAGGTAGGAAGTGGAACATGATGAGCACCCAATTAATGTTTGTTCCCTTAAATACATGGCACATGAGGTGACATTCTAGCTGGGCTTTACAGAATGGAGTTAGCTGGGCAGAGAAGAGGAGAAAGAATACTCAAAGGAGAGGAAGTGGTTCAAGAAAAGACCACCCATATATATAAAAGCTTGCGCAATTCAAAAGAATGATGGAGACAAAATATGAGAATCATGGAGGTGGAAGAAGCTCAGATGTTACCTAGTCCAACTCTGTGATTTTACATCAGGACCACAGAGGATGAAGAGATTGCCCACCTTTTGAGGATCTGGGATTCCAGATCTCATTCTGAAAACTAGTAAGTAAAAGGAAAGAACCAAGCATTTATCCTGCTTTTACTATACAAATGATACCTCAGGCATATCTATCAATCAAGTGCACTGTATGGATCTTGCTTAGATCCTGATTTGCACAAAAATATAAAGAAAAAATCAGGGCCATTTTGACTCTGACTCTAATATTTGATATTATTAAAGAATTATTAAATTTTTGGAGTTTCATACTGACATTTGGTTTGGTTACTAAAAAAAGAATCTCATCTTTTAGAGATACATATTAAAATATTTAAAGATGAATGATATGATCTCTGGTATTTGCTTTGAATAATCCATTGTGGGGCAAGAAGGGAGAATTTAGATAAAACAAGATTGGCCATGAGTTGATAACTATTGAAGCTGAGTACAAAGAAGTTGATCAAATACTTTTTACATAGCTTTAAAATCTTCTGTTATATAAAGTTAAACAAACAAACAAATGGCCTGTTTGACCAGTCATTTGGTCTGAAAATCAGGACTGGAGTCTCAATTTTATTCCTAAGGGCTTTGCCTCTAGACCTTACAGCTGCCCAGATTTATATTTATAATTCAAGTAGTTTAGTTACATTTTAAGCTTTTTTTTTTTTTTTTTTTCCTGAGACAGAGTCTCACTCTGTCACCCAGGCTACAGTACAGTGGTGCTATCTCGGCTCACTGCAACCTCTTCCTCCCGGGTTCAAGCGACTCTCCTGCCTCAGCCACCTGAGTAGCTGGGATTACAGGCGTGTGCCACCATGCCTGGCTAAGTTTTTGTATTTTTAGTAGAGATAGGGTTTCACCATGTTGGCCAGGCTGGTCTCAAACTCCTGACCTCAGATGATCTGCCCGCCTTGGGCTCCCAAAGTGCTGGGATCACAGCCACTGTACCTGACCCATTTTAGGCATTTTTATCTGCTTAAAGGGTAATGATGAAATAATAGCTGCCGCTGCGAGTGTGTATGAACTTTACATGCTTCTTAGTGCATCACTCATTTAATCCTCATGACAACCATGAGTTCATTATTAAAATTCCCCATTTTACAGGTGAAAAAAATGAGAGGTAAGTAATTTACCCAAAGCTTCTCAGGTAGAAAATAGCTAGTAAATGTCTGGATACAGAGTTTACACACTTAATCAATACGCAATATGCTTCTAAGTGATATGTACATGTGGAAAACAAATCGAGGCCAGGCGTGGCCCATCTCAAAAAAAGAAAAATCTATTGGCTTTAGTTACATGCTGTATAACTTATCTATTGCTGCGTAACAAAAAGTGACTCCAAAATGTAGCATCTTAAATCAACTATCTATTATTTCTCATGATTCTGTGGGTTGACTGGATATTTCTCTTTTTCTCCTGGCCTGTTCGTGAGGCTATATATTAATCCTGAGGGTCTGCTGAGGCTTGTGCTCAGCTGAGATGACTGGTTCTCTTCTCCATGGCAGGGAGCTGGGAGGCCAATGAGAAAAAAGCCTGTGTGGACTGGATTTTGTGCTTTTTAAATATTCATTTTTAGCTTATCAAACTTCACATGCAAATAGATTAAAAAGATAATTATTTTTAGAAAGCTTATTTTAAAAAAACTTGCAGTCCCTCAGGTCTTCCCTACACCCAACCATCTAGCTCCCTACTTTCAGCTCTGTCCTCTAGTTTTTAACACGTTCACTTGCACCTTCTCTTGCCTGCCCACCACCCTGGTAGCATAATTATATCTCCATTTGTGACTGGGTGCGGTGGCTCATGCCTGTAATCCCAGCACTTTGGGAGGCCGAGGTGAGTAGTTCACTTGAGGCTAGCAACTGGAGACCAACCTGACCAACATGGTGAAACGCCGTCTCTACTAAAAATATGAAAAAGTTATCTGGGAATGATGGCAGGCACCTGTAGTTCCAGCTCCTCAGCAGATTGAGGCAGGAGAATCGCTTGAACCTGGGAGACGGAGGTTGCAGTGAGCTGAGATCACGCCACTGAACTCCGGCCTGGGCGACAGAGCAAGACTCCGTCTCTAATAATAATAATAATAATAATAATAACTATTATTATTATATCTCCATGTTAATTAAAGCTGCATGCAGCATTTTTATTTTTATTGTTGACTCTTGAGCCAAGTCATGTACTAAGATTGCATTTCCTTTCTTTTACTACTTTTTCCCTGAGGTTAAAAAACCATCTCATTTTAAAATTACTTTATTACAAAAATAGTTGATCTCTTCCTACACACTGTAACCGCTCCATAAAATACCCCTTAGTACTATCTTCTACACAGTCAAATATGTCAGAAAATCTGTCATTTCCCTGTTTTGTTTTCTTTGGTTTTGGTTTTTAATGAAGAATTTATTTCAAGAGCCCTCTGTTCAGTTCTAGGTTGGACTTGTCACTCTTCAGATCCGTTGCCCAGCTGTAGTCCTGGGGCCCCTCTTGCCAGCATTTTGGGAATTTTCATTTCTTCTTTGCTGCATTTCCTGTTTCCTGGATCTCTCTTTCCTAGTTTACTTCTCTACCCGCTGCACGGTGTGGGGGGATGGGGTGGAGACACACTCCAATAACACTGAGAAAGGGTGAACAAGAGATTTTTGTTTTTGAAATCTGCAAGTCTAATAATTTCTTTATTCTGTCCTTAGAGTTGATTGATAGTCTGGGTGCAGAATTCTAGGTTGAAAGTTATTTTTCCCTCAGTAATTTGAAGGCATTGCTGTACTCTTTGTGAGCTTCTACTCCTGCTGCTGCCGGGACCAATAATGTTCTGATTCCTGGTTGTTTGAATGTGGGCTATTTTTTTCTGAACCTTTTCTTTATCCTGGCTTTCTGAAATTTCACAATAATGTGCATCAGTATGGGTCTTTTTTTCATTCATTGCGCTGGACACATGGGTAGGAGTCTTCTAGTCCTTCAGTCTAAAATATGTGTATTCTTCTTTCAATAATATTGCCCCTTTCCTTATTTTTTCCCCCTCTTTCTGGAACTCCTATTATTCAGATATTGGGCATTTTATATTGGGCATTTTATAATGATCTTTGAATGATCTTGTCTTCTCTTTCCCGTTGTACCGTTCCAGCCATTTTCAGAGAAATACCCTAGACTTCATCTTTCAAGCCATACATTAACTTTTTCATTTCTATTAATATTTTTTTTTTACCTATAAAAGGTTCTTTCTTATTTGCTGATTACTACATTTTATTTTTTATTTGTTTTTATTTTTTGAGATAGAATCTTGCTCTATTGCCCAGACTGGAGTACAGTGGTGCAATCTTGGCTCACTGCAAACTCCACCTCCCGGGTTCAAGTGACTCTCCTGCCTCAGCCTCCTGAGTAGCTGGGATTACAGGCATCCACCACCACACCTGGCTAATTTTGTATTTTTAGTAGAGATGGAGTTTCACCATGTTGGCCGGGCTGGTCTCGAGCTCCTGACTTCGGGTGATCCAGCCACCTTGGCCTCTCAAAGTGCTGGGATTATAGGCGTGAGCCACTGTGCCCAAACTAATGACTACTTTTTATAACATATTCTTCTTATTTTATGGATGCAAGAGTTTCTTGTAGCTCTCTGAGAATATTCATTATAATGTCTTCTGAGTTTTCTTCTGCCCCTGAAAGGTCTTTATTTCCTCTGGATTCTTTTTGTGTGTGTGGTTGGTTGGTTTTGGTCTTTGTCTTTACAAATGTCTGGTGATCCTTGGCACTCTGTTTATGTTATTATATTGTATTATATTATAAAGCTAACTAGAGCCTTTGTGTGCATGAGCGAGGCATGACTACTAGTGGGCTTCCTATGGATGAGTCAAGAGATGAGGTGGGATGAGGATACAGAGAAAAGAGAATTCTTATACACTGTTGGTGGGAATGAAACTAGTACAGCAACTGTAGAGAATACTATGGCGATCCCTCAAAAACTACAAATAGAACCACAAATGATTCATCAATCTCACTATTGGGCATTTATCCGAAGGAAAGGAAATCATTAGAGCAGAGAGACATCTGCACTCCCAAGTTTATTGCAGCATTATTCACAATAACCAAAACATGGAATCAACCTAGGTGTCCAATAACAGTTGAATCTTTCAGGTGGGGTATATGTACCCAATGGAATACTATCCAGCCCTAAAAAAGAATGAAATCTTGTCACTCACTGCAACACGGATGGAACTGGAGGACATTATGTTAAGTGAAATAAGCCAGGAACAGAAAGTTAAACACCACATGTTCTCCATCATATGTGGAAGCTAAAATAAGTTGATCTCATAAAAGTAAAAAGTAGAACAGAGGATACCAGAGGCCGGGAAGAACAAGGGGAAGTAAGGAATAGGGAGAGATGTAAAGGATACAAAATTATAACGAGGGCCGGATGCAGTGGCTCACGCCTGTAATTTCAACACCTTGGGAGGCCAGGGAGGATGGATCACTTGAGAGTAGGAGTTCGAGATGAGCCTGGCCAACATGATGAAACCCTGTCTATACCAAAAAACACAAAAATTAGCTGAGTATGGTGGCACACACAACTGTAGTCTCAGCTACTTGGGAGGCTGAGGCACAAGAATTGCTTGAACCCGGGAGGTGGAGGTTGCAGTGAGCCGAGATCACACCACTGCACTCCAGCCTGGGCAATATAGCAAGACTCTGTCTCAAAAAATATATATAATTAGATAGGAAGAATATGCTCTAGTGTTCTATACCGCTGTAGGATGACTGTAGTTAATAATAACATATTACATGGGTTAAATAGATAGATGGAGTATATTGAATGCTCCCGAAACAAATAAATGATAATTTTTTTTGAGACAGGGTCTTGCTCTGTTGCCCAGGCTGGGGTGCAGTGACTCAGTCATGGTTCACTGCAGCCTCTATCTACCGGGCTCGAACAGTCCTGCCACCTCAGCCTTCCAGTGTGCTAAGATTACAGGCGTGAGCCACTGCCTCTAGCCGATAAATATTTTTTATGATGGATATGTTGGATATGCTAATTACTCTGATCTGATAACTATACATTGTGTGTATTGAAATATCACTGTGTACCCCATAAAGATATACAATTATTAAATGTCAATTCCAAATGTCCATAAATAAATAAAAGTTAAAGAAAAGAGATGTGAGCTAGAGTTTTCATTGGTAAACACCAAATATGCAGGGTTTTTCACCCTTAGAACCTTGAATCCTGAACCTTTCTTAAACTTCTATGAGGCAATCTGGCTTCTTATCAGCACCAAGCTTGAATTTCCTCCTCTCTGCTAAATAATTGACATCTATATACTAATTCTTCCATCTTCTTTCTCTGTCTATATACTAGTGATATAAAAGATTTTTTCTAGTTTAATAAAAAAATTGAGTTTGTGTTTTGATTTATTTTTCTTGTGGTTTAGGAGCATTTTTAGATAAAAAAGGGAAGAAACATTTTTATTCCACCACCTAGGGCTGGATTTTAGAGACAATTTTGTGGGAAGTTTAAGACAGGAAAGAGACAGATGTAGGAAATATGGTAGGCAGAATTCTAAAGGTGTCCTCCCACGATTCTTGTCCCTTGTTTATTCACGCAACCACTAATCTATGCATTACCACAAGGGAACTTTGCAAATGGAATTAAGGTTACTAATAGGGAGATTATCCGGGATTATCTGAGTGGGCCCAAGTAATCATCTGAGCCCTTAAACATAGAAGACAAAGGCAGAGAGACGTGTCAGAGGAGAAGGCAGGAGAGATGAGGTAGAAGGAGAGGTCAGAGAGATGCGAAGCATGAGAAGGATTTAATACACTGTTGCTGGCTTTGAGAACAAAGAGGGCCAAGAGCCAAAGAACATGATCAACCTCTAGAAGCTGAGAATAACTTCTGGTCAACAGCCCACATGGAAACAGGGACCTCCATCTTCCAGCTCTGAAACTGAATTCTGCCAAGGACCTGAATGAGCCTTGAAGCTGATTCTTCCCCAAGAGCTTCCAGATAAAAAAATCCAGGTTAGCTGACACCCTGACTTTAACCTGATACCCAGTGGAGTGCTCAGCTGAACCCACTGGACTTCTGACCTACTGATAATCAATGGTGGTCTTTTAAAAGATGCCAAATGTGTGGTACTTTGTTATGGCAACAATAGAAAACAAATACAGGAAGACTGCTGCTCAGGTGCAGAGGGAAGGACGAGTGAAGTGGACACTAAGAAATTCTGCTGTGCATTGTGAATGAAGAACCTCTCGGAATTCCTCAGAAGACTTGGGTTAAGATGAAATGGGACCATAAAAATACACAGCTCTGGCCGGGTGCGGTGGCTCACGCCTGTAATCCCAGCACTTTGGGAGGCCGAGGCGGGCGGATCACAAGGTCAGGAGATCAAGACCATGGTGAAACCCCGTCTCTACTAAAAATAGAAAAAATTAGCCGGGCGCAGTGGCGGGCGCCTGTAGTCCCAGCTACTCGGGAGGCTGAGGCAGGAGAACGGCGTGAACCCGGGAGGCGGAGCTTGCAGTGAGCCGAGATTGCGCCACAGCACTCCAGCCTGGGCGACAGAGCGAGACTCCGTCTCAAAAAAAAAAAAAAAAAAAAAAAAAAATACACAGCTCTGTAGAATTTCATCTTTGAGTTAGGAGGATGGAAATTATTACCAAAAAGATATAGTGATGGGGCAGGCGCGGTGGCTTACGCTTGTAATCCCAGCACTTTGGGAGACCGAGGTGGGTGGATCATGTGAGGACAGGAGTTCGAGACTGGCCTGACCAACATGGTGAAACCCCGTCTCTACTAAAAGTACAAAAATTAGAAGGCTGTGGCGGTGGATGCCTGTAATCTCAGCTGCTACTCGGGAGGCTGAGGCAGGAGAAACACTTGAACCTGGGAGGCGGGGGTTGCAGTGAACTGAGATGGCGCCACTGCACTCCAGCCTGGGTGACAGAGCAAGACTCTGCCTCAAAAAAAAAAAAAAAAGGAAGAAAGAAAGAAAAAAAAAAGAAAAAAGAAAAAAGATATAGAGATGGGGTGGGTGTCAACATGTGTTGGAGATTATTTTGCTAACAGTCTCCAAAGAGCCACCCTTCTCAGCATTCCTGCCCTATATAGTCCCCTCCCACATTGACTGTGGGCTGGGTCGTGTGACTTGATTTGGCCAATAGTATTCCAGAAAACATGATGCAAGCGCAGACTTGATAAGCGCTTGTGCATTGGGGTTTGCCTTTTCAGAGCCCAACACCCTGTGAGGAAGCCTACTGTTGGATGAATAGGGAAAGGGGCAGTCAGAGGGACTGCAGGTTTCTTATATGCTCTTTAGAAATAATTGTCTTTTCAATCTCATTGTACATAAGGTTTGATAAAATAAAAATTAATATTCCAAAAGGCATAAAATCTAGTCTACAAGGCCTCTCCTCTCCTGGAGCCCCTGGTTCCTTAGGATTAACTTCGCCCATTAGGCCATTATCATCACAAAAGACCCAGACTCTTTCCTAAGAAACATCAGCAAGTTTGAAGAAGAAGGTGGAGGAATTTCCACATGCATATTAATTTATCTTCTTTTATCTCAGAAATTTAAAAAAAAATCTTGTTGTGGTTGAGCAGGTGGTGGTGGTTCACTTCTCCATGTCTAATTTCATAAATATGTGCTTCAATAAGCTTTTGCAAATGAAATAACAGAGTCTTCATTCAGTTTTCTATTTTAGAAGGACCATTAATCTGGGAAACAAATGAAAATAAATTAATTTTAAATGGCTAATATACACTTTCTCAAATGAGAATTATAACATCAATATCATCTTAAATAGAAAGTATAAGAACCAAACTCTTGTTTTCTCTATAACTGGGCTACTACTTTCATGCAGCATATCTAAGGGTCAAAGTCAAACATAGAGAACCATTCAAGAAGAGGATTTTTTTCTGCCTGTTGTCTCTTTGTCTTTAAGACGAGAACAATAAAATCATCCCTAAACAGTTTTACTCTAGAATTATATCTTTTCAACCAGGAACTATTAATAGGAAGAAGCTCTACAATGATTTCAGAAATCAAAGTACAATCAAACCTCATTTAATGGGAATGTTCAGGGGACATGTCATTCCGGTTAATTAAATTTCTAGTTAACTAGAAATTAACCCAACACCCTTTGTTCAAATCTTTCCATAGAAAAATCTTTCTAAAATGCATTAGCCTCTTTCATGCCTTAGGAAGTGTAGGGTGTTGAATATAATTGAATCTTTGATGATCAAAGTCCTTGCAGTGCCCCAGAAAGATCATTATGAACATAAATACTCATTGTGCTGTACAGTGGATGTAGAGGGTCTAGGAGATTGGGTTAAATGGATAATCAGTTCAAGATGCAATCTGAAGGAAAGTGTGAGAGTGTGTGTGTGTGTGTGTGTGTGTGTGTGTGTGCGCGCGCGCGCGCGCATTAAAAGCATACTATGCCTGTGTACTGTTGATTTTACTTTTCTCTTGAAATCAGAAATTTGAAAAGTAATCCCACTTTTAAGGGTTCCAATTAATTGGTTTAAGTCCAATTTTTTCTGTATAATCATAGATTTCTCAGGATAAACTTTAAAAGGATATGAGTATGGTGCCCCAAGTTATATCAAGTTATGACATGGCTGTAGTTTTTCTTTAAGGACTTTTAACCTTTGCTTTCTTTATTTTACCTTATAAAAAGGTAACAATATAACAGACAGAATAACACAACTATTTTTAATTCTATACATTACTTTTTCATCTTCACTATTTGCATATATTGATGATAATATGATATAATTTTATATGTTGCTCTGTTTACTTAATACCATATAATACCTTCAATGTTGTCACATAGTCTTCATCTTCTTTCATTCATTCATTTATTCATTCATTTTACAAGTATTTATAGACTGCCTAAGATGTCCCAGGCACTGTTCTAGGTGTTGGGTATATAGCAGAGGACAAAAAAGACACAAATTCCTATCTTCATGGAGCATATATTTTTTGCATATTATCATTTTAAATGGCTGCATAGGCTCCTTTTGCTTTTTAACTTAGTTTTATACTCACCAGTAGCACGCTTTAGCCCTGGGTCCTTGTGTTGTTCCTGTAATATTCATTATGGAAACTAGCTCTTAGGCCCTTAGAAGGAAACTGTAAACTCACTCACTCTGTGGTGAAAATAATAATAGCAGCTAACATCGCACTTTTTGTAGCACTTAAACCTGGGCCAGGCATTGTTACAAGCACTTGTATTACACATTCAGATTTTATAACAACTCTATGAGGGAGATTTATTAATAGCCCCATTTTTCAGAAGAGGAAATTGAGGCATAGCTAAACAAAGATATGAAAGCATATGGTATATTTGGAAGCTATTGAAACAATTATTCAAGTAGTAATAATGGAACCTAACTTTTATTGAATAGTCAGTATGTGCCAAGCACTGTTCTGAGTTATTAACTGATTTAACAACTCATTTAATCCTCACATCAATTTTATTTTACAAATGAGGACACTGAGGCACAAATTAGTAAGTTAAGCTACCAAAAGTCACATAGCTAGTAAGTGATAGAGTTGGCATTTCAATATAGGCAGAGTACATGCTCTTAACTACTTGCTTCTCACCAACTGATATTTTAACATTTTATTCTTCCAGCGGGTGTTTGTATTATAATAGTAGAAGAGAAAAACTACTGCATCTCTAATGTGGGACTTCTGAAGTAGAAGGACATTATGTTTCTTCTCCATTGACAGTGCCATTTGATTCTGCTGTTTTAATCCCAAGGACAATTTGACCAGATCACTGGGAAACAATAGACTTTTGAGAAATAATCGACTGATCATGGCAAATGTTGTTCACAAATAAAATATATCGCAAAAGCACAAGCCTGGTTGGAGAATATCTTTTTAGTGATATTGAAAACTAAAAATTCACATGAAAAATTAGACTCATAGAAATTATCAGCACAATATAAATTTCCAGAAATGAGACCTTTTACATCGTATTTTATATCTGTCTCTGTCCAATTTGACCCAGATAAAATTGGAACTTTTAAAAATGAGGGGGACAAAAGAAAATTCAAAGTGGCAAAAATATAATCAGTAGTTTCTTATGTCAAACCTTTGTTGGAAATTGTACACAAAGGAGAATTGATCCCAGTGAAAATAATTTTGGTAAAATAAAAATGTAAGTACAAAGCAAATATTGAAATGGTTTCACTGCGATGTATAGAAAATTGATCAAGGATTTAAATGATAGTGGCATTTGTCCTGGAAAATATGTATGAGTCTTTTCAGGATGAAAATTTAATAATCTGAATGTCATTCTAATTACAATATCTTATTTATAAATACTGAGAAAAAACATTCTCAGTGTCAAATATTGGAACACAATCCTGCTGTATTTAAAATACCATAGCAGAGATGTGGCTGAGTTTGTTGGTTTTCCTTTTTTTTGAGACAGAGTCTTGATCTTGTCACCCAGGCTGGAGTGCATTGGTGTGATCTCAGCTCAAGGCAACCTCCACCTCCTAGGTACAAGTGATTCTCCTGCCTCAGTCTCCTGAGTAGCTGGGATTACAGGTGCCCACCACAACACCCAGCTAATTTTTGTATTTTTAGTAAAGACAGGGTTTCATCATGTTAGCCAGGCTGGTCTTGAACTCCTGACCTCAAGTGATCCGCCCGCCTCAGCCTCCCAAAGTGCTGGGATTACAAGTGTGAGCCACCACAGAGGGCGAAGTTAGTTGATTTTTCTACCCAGAATCCATTCCTCCTTTTTTGTTCAAGTATTCACTGCCAATATCCCATGTTACACATAATTTTTAATCAATTTAGTTCATATAAATATTCCGAGGTATTTAATTTGAACCTCAAACTTAATTTGGCATTGAGACTTAAAAGCAATAAACAAAAATTTATTGATCATCTACTATTTGCTTCTACTTTGTTAGTAGTTGTGGGCATTCATCCAAGAAGACCAAATCCTTGATTTCAATGAACTAAAAATCAAGTTGGGAAAAAGAGACACATAATGGCATAATTGAGAATGCAAGAGAACATTTGATAGGTAACAAACGAGCAGCAATTCAGAGTTGCAAAAACACACTTTCTTTTTTCTTTCTTTCTTTTTTTTTTTTTTTTTTTTTTTTTTTTGAGATGGAGTTTTGCTCTTGTTGACCAGGCTGGAGTTCACTGGCACGATCTTGGCTGACTGTAACCTCCACTTCCCAGGTTCAAGCAATTCTCCTGCCTCAGCCTCCAGAATAGCTGGGATTACAGGTGTGCGCCACCACGCCTGGCTAATTTTGTATTTTTTAGTAGAGACAGGATTTCTCCATGTTGGTCAGGCTGGTCTCGAACTCCCAACCTCAGGTGATCCACCTGCCTTAGCCTCCCAAAGTGCTGGGATTACAGGTGTGAGCCACCGCGCCCGGCCAAAAACACACTTTGTAATGGGCTAAGCATTCAGTAAGCACAGGATAAATGCCTGTTGAAGGAGTCAATGCTTGGAAATGTTTGGTTTTGAAAGTTGAATAAGATTTATATCACAGAGATAGAGAAGGATCTTGAGAATAAAGAGAAGAACAAAGTCTGAATTAAATGCTTCCTCCTTTGTGTTCTCACAGCACTTTCATAGAGGCTTTCCCATTGCATGATAGACCTGTTTTGTGGGTAGCACTTTTGTATCTTAGTTACCTTTTGAACCCCAGCACATATTCCAATACCTATTTCATAATTGGCAGTTAATAAATATTTAATAAATTAATGAAAGATTGAATGAGTTAGTGAATAAATAAGAAAACCCAAATGATATTCTGAGTGCGTTAACTGGTTTGGGATGGAAAGGGAACAAATCTGGAGGTTCTTGCCCATCAGTCTACACTGACCTTTATTCCACAGATAACAGAGTGCATGATAGACTTTCACAGGGTAAGTATGAAGTGGTGAAGTGTGCTGGTAATGACAGCAACTCTTTATGGACTGAGCTAAGTGTTTCATGTGTGTTAACTTGTTAAACCCTCATCATTCTAATGATTAGGTAATATTAACGACAATTGTGTCAACTGAATCTGTAAGGGACCAAGGGAATTATTTAGAATCACGTAGTTAGCAAATGGCCTAGACAACACTTGAAACCTGGTGTACTTTATTTCGCTTCCCAAGCCTCCTCCTATGCCACGTTGTCTCCCGTGGGGATTCAATTGGTGGTGACAGGAAGCATGGATGGGACAACACTTGAATCATTACAGCTCTTATGCTTGAATATGAAAATGCAGATTTGTCATTGTGTGACTCAAGCAGAGATTCAGTGATAAACAGAGATACATTTCCCTTTCACCATGGGCTTCAAACAGTGTTTCTCCAAAACCTGCAAGCTCTTTAGGATGAATTGCTCGGAATACTGGGACAAAGAAAAGTGTTCCATTTTTACCGTAAGATCAAGTCTGACTTCATCTCTGTCCTCATTTAATTATTCCCCATCAGATAACTCAAAGAGGTGTGAGATGTTGCTCAATGAACTCTAAAGGAAAATTTCTTTTTCCTATCCTCTTCTTACCTTATTTAATTATTTGAAGATTTGCATTTAGTATTTGACAAATGCTAACTTCTATTGTTGGCTGTTCATGATAGTAAACCCACAAATTCTTTCCATCTTTGGAAAAATGGTTCACTGTGAATTAATTTTGACTCACTTCAGTAGCAGTGATAATACAGCATTCATTTGCTATTCCAGTAGCTATTACTTGCATCTTGACACAAATTGCTTTATAATTCAGTCTTTATTTTCTGGTTGCCTGAAATAATATCCTCAGTAGGCAAAGCCTTTTATCAAGAAATTGCTCCCAAATATTCTGTGTTCTAATGCCACTTGATATTCATTGGAGCAGGATTTTAGTGGACTCATGGAAGATTTGAAATTCAGTGTCCATCTATTGCTGAAGTACCAAACACAATAAGAGATCTCTTTTTAAAATTTATTTTTGTTTATTATTTTTATTAAATAACAAACAAAGTGCAGCTGAGACATCTCATAATCACCAGGCCCAAATCATGCTATTGAAGGAATTCTCCAACTTTGGGGAAAATCTCTCTATTAAACAGAAGGAAAGGAGACCAAAAAAAAAAAAAAAAAAAGGATTTTCGAAGAGCCATGGTATGGAAGGACCAAGGCTGTTATCTTCCTAGGTGATCATTGACATCCCATGGAGGTTGAATTACTGGCTTAGCTGAATAAGTCTGGGAGGAGGAATCTGAAATCAAATGCCAACTCAAGAGCACAAAGAAAGGAGGTGGATGCAATTGGACAATCACATGTGAGACAATATATGTTTGGTTTATTTGGAATTGAGAGTGACTGAATGTTTTCTTGTCACTCAGCATGAATATTCTAGGAAAAACTATCCCACTTCACATGCCTGAGGATTCAGCAGAATTCTCCTCATGTAATTTCACCTTTTCATTCCATCTGTTTCTAAAGGAAAACAAGCCCTCCAATTATCTGCCATGTTTGGAGCTTCTATTTCCTATCAATCTCTAATATATTGAGGAAAACTGCTTGCCCTTAAAATATTATATAATAAAGTTATGGGTAATCCTCACTGAATGTTCATCTCTGTGGACTTAGACTGTGACTTCTGAGCATTTCATGTTGGACTCATCACTTCTGGAGTTGGTGAACTTGAAAGTGTTCGAATCTGGATATAGGCTCTGTTCTCTGAGACTTTGCTACTTCGCTTGTCCCTAGACTGGTAGCATGGGTCTCCCGCAGGAGCTCGTTAGGAGTGCAAGATCTCAGACACCACTCCAGACCTATTGAATCCAAATCTGCTTTTTAACAGGATTCCCAGGCAAGTCATACACACCTTAGCGTTGGAGAAGTGTTGCACTGAGAGAGGGTTGGGTAAAGGAAATGTTTAAGGGAATATCCCAACTGATTGGCTGGAAGATTCAACTGAAGAAAAGAAAGGGGAGGCAGAACTCTAACATGGAAATGGGAAGAAAAGTTTCTCAGAAGCCAAAAAGGGACATTCCGTGTCGAATGTCATAGAAAGCTCAGGGAGAGTGTGTCTACAGAATCTACTGGATTTGGCATGAGGGAAGTTCTTGGGGCAGGGGAGGAAGCCAGTTTGGGGAAAATATGTTCAAGAAATCGTGACCTAAGGGTTTGACTTGCTTGAGAAGTTTCACAGTTTTGGCATTGAAAAGTGGTTAGAGAACAGCCTTTGGAGTTGGAGTGCCTGGTAAAGGGAAAGGGAAGGAGTCAGTGGTAAGTGGATAACTGTAAATACTGACAAATATGCCTTTCAGCGCTGGTGCTGGTAGAATTCACAGTGCAGTAGGGGAGAGAACCTGTAAGTAGAGCAGGATCCATCTTCCTGGTGTGGAGGAGGGGGACTGTGGATGATGAAGAACCTAGATGAGGTATCTTATGCCAATGTGAGAGGGAGCCTTCTCAGGTTAGTAGCAAGAGAGGCCTTCTGCTGAGAATTGGTAGGAGAATCTTAAGAAGGCTTAAAAAATATAATTAATGTTTGCTTTGAAAAGAAAAACTTCTAATGATGAAGGGAATCTTTACATTTCTCTACTTGAGGTTACAAAATATCTTTAATAAGCAATACAGTTGATTGCTTCATTAGATTTCTGGGTTTTGGATTTCTACAGGTTGAGAGCTATTGCTATATGGTTAGCATATGCCTGTGTGAGCCAATATCTGGTGTTCCATGGATCAAAAGCAGCCCAAATTGTTCTAACTGCCAAATATTCCCTTCTTACATCCCAACAATCTGATTTCTGAATACCAAGTCTATTAGTTTTATAATCTTGAAACTCCTAGTCATCCTCAACTGATAGATCCAATGGCCTTTTTCCAGTTACCCTCTCCTTGCCTTTCTGCAACATTTGAGAAAATTGACAATTCCTCTTTCAATACAACTCCTTTTTTTTTTTTTTTTTTTTTTTTTTTTTTTTTTTTTTTGAGACAGAGTGTGGCTCTGTCACCCAGGCTGGAGTGCAGTGGCTCCGTCTCGGCTCACTGCGACCTCCGCCTCCCAGGTTCAAGTGATTCTCATGTCTCAGTCTCCTGAGCAACTGGGATTACAGGGATGCACCACCATGCCCAGATAATTTTTGTATTTTTAATAGAGATGGGGTTTAACCATGTTGGCCAGGCTGGTCTTGAACTCCTGACCTCAGGTGATCTGTCTGCCTTGGCCTCCCAAAGTGTTGGGATTACAGACGTGAGCCACCCCACCCAGCCCTTTATTATTATTATTATTTAATCTACAACATTAAGGTATGATACATAAAAAAAACTCATTCATTTTAAGCACATACTTTGATAAGTTTTGACAAATGTATGTGCGCATGTAACCGCCACCACAATTAAGATAATGGAACATTTCCATCACCCCAAAAGTTCACCTCATGGCCCTTTGCAGTCAGTCCTCTCCTCCTCCAGCCCAAGGCAATTGAAGGAATTGCATATAAGTAAAATCATCTAATAGCCATTCTTTTGTGTCTGACTTCTTTTGCTCAGCAGAATGTTCTTAAGATTCATCTATGTTGTTGTACATATCAACTTTGTTCTCTTTTATTGCTGAGTAGTTTTCCATTGAATTAATCAATCATAATTTCCTTATCCATTCACCTGCTAACACATATTTGGGTGGTTTTCAGGTTTCAGCTATTATGAACAAAGCTGCTATGAACACTTTATTGTTGAGACAGGGTCTCGCTCTGTCACCCAGGCTGGAGTGCAGAGGTGGGATCTCGCCTCACCGCAGCCTCAACCTCCCGGCCTCAAGTGATCCTCCCACCTCAGTCCCCCGAGTAGCTGGGATTAGAAGCGCATGCCACCATGCCTGTCTAATTTTTGTAATTTTTGTAGAGATGGGATTTCACTATGTTGCCCAAGCTGGTCTGGAACTCTTGATCCACCTGCCTCGACCTCCCAAAGTGCTGGAATTACAGGCATGAGTCACTGCGCCCAGTCATGAACATTAATACATAAATATTTGAGCAGACATATGTTTTCACTTCTCTTGGGTAAATAGGAGTGGGAGCACTACACTATACAGCTTATGTATGTTTAAGGAACTGCAAACTGTTTTTCCAAGCTGATTGAATTTGTAACAGAAATGTATAAGAGTTCCAGTTGCTCCACATTGTCAGTCTTTAATAGCCATCTGGTAGGTGTGTAGTCATATCTCATTGTGGTTTTAATTCATATTTTCCTAATCATTAATCATATTGAGAATCTTTTTTGTTTATTTTCTATTTCTATATCTTCTTTTATAAAATATCTGTTCAAATATTTTGCTCATTTATAATATTTTATTAAGTTGTGAAGATTCTTTATGTACACTGGATATCAGTCTTTCATCAGATATATTTATTACACGTTTTTCAATATGTGAGTTGCCGTTTTAGTTTCTTAGCACTGTCTTAACAGAGCAGAAATTTTAATGTTGGTGAGGTCAAGTTTACCAGTTTTTCATCTTATGATTCATACTGTATGTGTCTTATCTAATAAATCATTGCCTATCCAAATATTGGGAAGATTTCATCCTATAAAACTGCCTTATCTTTAAACTTGCTCCTTCACTTCATTACATTGTACCACTCCAATGTACCTTCTTTTAGTCTGTTTCTTTTTCTGGATCCTCTCTCGTTTCTCTCTCTTAACCATGGATATTTTCAAATTTTTTATCCCTTTGATTATCAAATATTGCATGCTCATCAAAGATTTAGAAAGTAAAAGAAGTGAAGAAATAATAATGTTACAAGCACTAATTTTGAGTACAGTATCTATTGTGTGCTAGTTAGATGGTAGTAGATAATTAGGAGAACAGGCTAGAAGCTAGGCTGCCTGCCCCTGAATTCTATTTCTACCACCTTATAGTTGCATGGTCTTGGATAGTGTTTCATTCAGTGAAGAATTCACAAGATTCAGCAGCAGTTTGTACTAGGATTTTCTGTAGCAAAGGATACAGAGCAAAAGCATCAGGAAAAAGCATCAGCAAAAGCATCTTTAGAGTCCGGAGAGGTCAGGCACAGGCTTCCACAGTTATTTTTCATCCAAGGCCGCATAAGAGTGATCTCTCTGGCAGGGAAATTCAGAGACATGGGTGAAATGTCTCTGCCCAGGGAAGACTCTTTGAGTCTCAGGGTCCAAGGTCTTTCTACAGAGGCTGTTAGCATAGGAACATCCTGCTACACAATCTACTATGGCAACCAAAATCCAGGACCCAACAATGAAACCAGGTGCACATCAACGACCTTGACGTTAGTGCAAGGCAACTTGACAAGCAAGTAAGACATGGTCCATTGATCAGATGTATAAAGCAAAATTATCAATTATAACATGAAGAACTCTCTCAGGGCCACATTCCTAAGGGTTGACCAAGGGCCAATCATGGTTCCTTTAGAGAGAGCAAGGAGTAAACCACCAGACCTGCTCTGTTCACTCTTTCCTCTCAAGTTGCCTCTCTAAAGCCTTACTTCTCCCTATCTGTAAAACGGGAAGATAAATGTACTTTTTTCAGAGGGTTGTTGTGAGAAGTAAGTAAAGCTTTCAGCATTATTTTTGGCTCATCTTTTTTGCTCAATAACTATTCACTATTAATAATATTAAACATGTTCCTCCTCTGTGACATAAGGATAATGGTACCTGTTTCACTGGTTAATGCAAGAATAAAATATAGCTCTAGTATATAGAAAATTGGTTCAAGGCTTGGCCCAAAACAGGAGCTAAAATTCCTAGTAATTTTGCTGCCTCCTATAACCCCATTATCTAGAAGAAAACATGATTAATATTTTGTTATATATGACTTCCACTCAACATATTAACAATTAACTTACATGCTTTTTCAATAAAGCAGTGAAAACATTAACACCTTTTTCAAAGCAGACATACACAGTTGTCTTTTAAATGGGTGATGCCAGCAGAATCTGTGGAAACTGCCATGTCTGAAGTGCCCGGGTGGCCGCAGCCAATGCTGGAAGGTATACAGCTGTTGCAGCCACGTGAAGCAGGACCATCACTCAGCCTCCTCTTCCTCCCTGGGGCCGTGAATGTTTCTAAGATTAGGATCTGTGAACAGGTGCTCCCTTCACTTTCCCTCTTTCATCCAACAAATTCTTTTTTCTGCATAGAAAACACAGTTTCAGGCACTGTGGAACAAGAGCTGCAGAGTCCTGCTCCTTATGGAGATTGTGAAATGCGGCAATGACTGGAAAATGTCAGTAGCTCAGGCAGGCCTCTGGCTTTGTGAGTAATAGAAGCCTCTCAACCTTGGAGTCCACCGGGAGGTTGTCAGTCAAAGCACTTACCAGGGCATGCTCAGTGCGAACACCCTCAGAACAATACTTTCTGGGTGACCAAGATTTTCGTGCTGATAATGCACATGGCCACCTTCTAAAGGAAGAATTCTTCTCCTAGGAAAGACAGAGTAACATAGCTGTTGATAGGCTCGCCGTTGTCTGTGGTTCACTAGGTATCAGTAGTCTCCTTTTGTTTGTTTGCTTCATGAATGAACATAATTTTTTTGGCTCACCTTCCCCCCAAGCCGAATCATTAATTATTGTTCATATTAATTTGAAAAGCCAGAAAAAGAATAGCTTCATTGTGACCTTTAAAAATGTGTCTCCTGCTTTTGTCCGATTTCATATGAGAACACCTGTTTTAATTTAGGTACCTTTAAATTGTGTATGGTGTTTTTGGAATTTACCTATTGGATAAAGCTCGAAATGAGTGAATGAGTCTGGCTTTTTACTTCAGTTTTTTTCTCACATAGTTGAAGTTATACTGTATTCAATATTTTAATATTGTTACCAATTACTTCAAGTCCCAATCTTGGTAATGGTTCACAAGTAGTTTTCCATGTCATTAAAATTTTCTTTTAAATACTTAGGTGATTTTGTTGGAGCACAACAGGGATTCCTTGTACCCATAAAGTATCCTCTTTTTTTTTTTTTTTTTTTTTTGAGACGGAGTCTCGCTCTGTCCCCAGGCTGGAGTGCAGTGTCACGATCTCGGCTCACTGCAACCTCCACCACCACACCTGGCTAATTTTTGTATTTTTAGTAGAGACGGGGTTTCACCATGTTGGCCAGCCTGGTCTCGAACTACTGCCTCAGGTGATCTACTCGCCTCAGCCTCCCAACATTCTGGAATTACAGGCATGAGCCACCACGGCTGGCCTTTTTTTTTTCTTTTTGAGACAGAGTCTGCTCTGTCACCCAGGCTGGAGTATAGTGGCATGATCTCTGCTCACTGCAATCTCCGCCTCCTGGGTTCAAATCATTCTCCTGCCTCAGCCTGCCGAGTAGCTGGGATGACAGGCATGCACCACCATGCCTGGCTAATTTTTGTATTTTTAGTAGAAATGGGGTTTTACCATGTTGGCCAGGCTGGTCTCGAACTCCTGACCTCAGGTGATCCACCTGCCTCAGCCTCTCAAAGTGCTGGGATTACAGGTGTGAGCCACCGCACCCAGCCTAGTATCCTCTTGATACCAAAAAAGGCCTTCCAGCTTTCATACCGCAATCCACAGGAAGAAATACATCATACACTGTGATGCTGTACACACAAACTGACACATACACATTGCTGAAACAGAAGTTTCATGAGACAGTACTTCCCCTTTCTACATGATATGCACTCTGCTATATTCTTTTTTATTCATTTTTTAAATTAAAAAATGTTGGTCAAATATACCAGGTGAAATGAGTTATTACTCAATGTTTCTGAGCTTCCAAACTGGGGCAAAAGAGAGTCCATACCTCTCTGCCTTTTCTTTTTTCCCACACTCCATTTGTCTTGGTCGGTTTTCTCTGAAAGCAGAGCCGGAGGTAAGGATTGGGATGCCGGTTGTTTATTTGGAAGGTGATTCCGGGAAACAGAAGTGCAGAAGTGAGAACAGGGAAGAAATGGGAAAGAAGGAAAAGCTAAAACGAAGTGTGTTGTTGCACTAGTTGCCATTGGGCAATTGGGGTTCAATCCTACTGGGGAACTTCTGGGGATGTTGGGTAGAAGACACCTCAGAATGGTGCCTCCAAAGGATGGGAGGCTGGGAGGTTTATTCACTGACTCTCATTTTCCATTGGTTGAGGTATCCAACCCACTCCCCAGTGTGGCTGCAGAGAAATGGAGAGATGAAAGGTGGGCCCTGCTACGGACTATCATCATGAATGGCAGCCTCTACTTAGGCTCCACAGCACCATAAGCAAGCCAAGGGCCCATGATGTGGAGCACAAAGGGCAGCTGCTGCTTCCTCTGAGCAGGAAGGGGTGAACTCCAAGATTCCCTACCCAGTACACCATATCTTCCTCTTACCTAGACAGGCAATCTCGAGGTCTCATTTCCATGGCAGAGAGAAAGAACTTGAAGAACTGACTCCGCTAGGATTGGCCCTTAACCTATTAACATAGTTTAGAAAACTCTTCTATCAGCAGGGCCCGATGGCTCCTGCCTATAATCCCAGCACTTTGGGATGCCAAGGCAGGCAGATCACCTGAGGTCAGGAGTTTGAAACCAACCTGGCCAACATGGCAAAACCTCGTCTCTACTAAAAATACAAAAATTAGTTGGGCATGGTGGTGAACGCCTATAGTCCCAGCTACTCAGGAGGCTGAGGCAGGAGAATTGCTTGAACCCGGAAGGCGGAGGTTGCATTAAGCCGAGATCAAGCCACTGCACTCTAGCCTGAGCAACAGAGCAAAACTTTGTCTCAAAATAAAAAAAAAAAAAAAGAAAAGAAAATTATTCTGTCTTTCTCAACAAAGCTGTTTTCCTGCTGTGGATTCAGACAGAAATTCAGACAGAAATCTAATTCCAGCTGAGGGTAGAAATGTCTTCTACCCCTCTCTTCCACTTATGCCCATTGTTACCTCAGTGAGTGGGGGGATTTGAAAATATGTAAATAACTCTAAACCTAGTTCCAAACTGTTCTCTCTCTTGCTTTAACTGGAACTTCTATGTATTTGTAAAATAAGATGGATATATCATAATTTATTTAACTACTTTCCTAATGTTGGACATTGAGTTTGTTTTCATTTTTTTGGTATCATAGGTAATGTTATAGTAAACATCACTGTGCATAATTCTTTGTTTGGGTCTCATTTTACCAAGATAGACACCTCAGAGTGAAAATAGAAAGCTAAAGGTATAAAAACTATAAAAACTTTTAATCTATGTTGATCAATTGCTCTACAAAATGTGTAGATGTAACCAATTTACCCTCCCACCAGTCATGTGTACATATCGGGCAATCTCAAAAACATTTAAAAAAAATTCTCAATGTTGAAAAATTTAAAAACATAAAAAAGCATAAATCATCATCGTAATAACCCATAATCCTGGCCCGGCGCAGTGGCTCACACCTATAATCCCAGCACTTTGGGAGGCCGAGGAGGGCAGATCACAAGGTCAGGAGATGGAGACCATCCTGGCTAATATGATGAAACCCCGTCTCTACTAAAAATATAAAAAATTAGCTGGGTGTGGTGGCAGGCACCTGAAGTCCCTGCTACTCAGGAGGCTGAGGCAGAATGGTGTGAACCCAGGAGGCAGAGCTTGCAGTTAATTGAGATCACATCACTGCACTCCAGCTTGGGCAACAGAACAAGACTCCATCTCAAAAAAAAAAAAAACGAAAAACAAAACAAAACAAAAAAACATAATCCTGAGACAGGCACTATCAACATTTTAATGTATTACATAGCCGTATTCATTCATATATAATGTATATGTCTAATTTAATAACCAAATAGACATACCACATACAGAGTTTTATATTCTTCTCATTTAATATTATACTCTATTTTTTTAGAAGGATAATTTTAAATGGTTGCAAAATGTTTCATCTGTGTCAGTTAGGACTTGTGTTTGGCTGCTATTAACAGAGTTTGACTAGCATAAGCATATAATGGTTTATTATTTTTTTCTCATATAATGAGACATCTGGAAGGAGGCAGTTGTTGGCTTTGTTACAGTGGTTCAAGAATGTCAGAATTGCAGTCACTACAATTCTCCTGGCTTTTCTCTCATGGTCCCCAAATGACTTCTGGAGTTTCAGCCATCATATCAGTGATCAAGGCAGCTGGATCCAGGCAATTGGAAGTCCCACCCAAGGACTTCTGCTCTTATCTCATTGGTCATCTTTGTCTGAAAGGAAAGCTGTGAAATACGGTATTATTAATAAGCATGTTGCTGGCTCCAATAATATAGAGTCTTGTTAACAACAAAGAAGAGGAGAATGGAGATTGAGCAACCAGCAAGCAGTCTCAGCCACACCATCAAATGGAGGTAATATATTTATTTAACCAATCCCATATGGAGGGGTTTTAAGTTTTTTCTAATGTTCACCATTTTACCAATTAACATGATCAGCATCTCTGCACAAATATCTTTGCATCTTTTATTATTTCCTTATGATAAATTCCCAGATGGAATTAATAAATCAAATCATAGATTGCAAAATTGCTTTCCAGAAAGGTTCTACCAATTTACATTCTCACCAGCAACATATAAAACTGTTGGGCAGTCTTTCTGAGAGTCATTTATTGAACACTTGCTTTCTGTTCAACTCCAGATGGTCCCTTGTGATTCTTTTTTGAATATTAATATCATTCACAAATATTAGAAAATGCAATCAATCCTTAAATAGAATATGTCAAAATGGCAATTGCTGAGCACTATGACTTTTATTTAATTAAATATACACCAAAAAATATTTCTCAGAGAATGAGCCTGCAAGGTGACAGGCACATTTTGGACTCATATTTTCTTTTATTCTGACATTTGAAGAAGTCAGTCAATGAGATGGTTTTGATACCAATAATGACAGGGGACCACAGGAGAAAAGATGACAAGAAAGACCTATCTGAGAACCCAATAACATACCTAAATCAATTTAAGATCTTTAAAAGTTTAATATTAGAAGCTGTTATGGAAGATATGAATCTTAACACAACTATAGCTATTCTGCAAACCAATGCAATTTTAGCAAAGTTTGGAAACTCCATCTATTGAGTTGCATTCTAATGGAACTAATGTTAATAGAAACAATGTATGGCTAAATCATGGAGCTGGATTCCTCCACAGTTCCAAGCAAGAGTCAAATTTTGAGATATTTAGAAGTGTATACAGTTAGTATGCTCTTGAAAATTTATACTTTAAATAAATTTCTGGTAAATTAAATAGAAAATTTCAGTATATTTGTGGAACTCAACTGAAAATAACTCACAGTAGCCCCTGTTCAGTTAATGTAGTAGAATTAAAAAGTGATAGCAGGAAATGCTTTAGTAAAGAAGACCACTTTTTACACAAGAATAATCACCTGATAATTTGTGTCTTACGAGTTCGGTTCTGGACATCAAGTTCTTTAAAACCAAGCAGGGCTTTAAGTTCTGTCAAAATTTCAATGAGCACTAGCTTTCCTTACCCAATCAAAGATGACAACCACTGGAAAAAGTTATCATTGCTTGTATGTTTTTAGAATTTAGAGTCTGTGTTACTACATAGTGCTGTGCATGGCCTTCTGGGTCCCCAGAACATCATCACACACACAACTATTTTATGTGGAATGTAGCTTGACACTCTGGAGCAGATTTTACAGACCAAGTCTCCAGCCCAGAGAGCAGGGGCCATCAATTGTTCGGGAGGGAACAGTCTAACAGTACAGAGTTGCTTCCCACCTCCCTGTGGCCCAGGCAGTTCCAGAGTTTAACACTAGACCTGCTGGCAGGGCATGGTGGCTCACACCTGTAATCCCAGCACTTTGGGAGGCTGAGATGGGTGGATCATCTAAGGTCAGGAGTTCAAGACTAGCCTGGCCAACATGGTGAAACCCTGTCTCTACTGAAAATACAAAAAATTAGCCAGGGATGGTGGTGCACACCTGTAATCCCAGCTACTTGGGAGGCTGAGACAGGAGAATCACTTGAACCCAGGAGGCGGAGATTGCAGCGAGCCGAGATCGTGCCATTGCACTCCAGCCTGGGTGACGGAGCAAGACGCCATCTCAAAAAAACAAAAAAACAAAAACAAAACCAAAAAAAACAACACCTGGACCTGCTAATAAGGTTTGATTAGTGTCCTCACCCAAATCTCCTCATCTCAGTTGTTATTCCCATAATCCTCAAGTGTCAAGGGCAGGACCTGGTGGGAGGTGATTGGATCATGAGGGTAGTTCCTCAATGATGTTCTTGTGATAGTGAGTTCTCACAAGATTTGATCCTTTCATAAGTGTTTAACAGTTTTCTCTCTCTCTCTCTTCTCCCCTCTCTCTCCCTCCTCTCTCTCTATTTCTCTCTCTCTCGCCTGCCACCATGTAAGAAGTGCCTGTTTCCCATTCTGCCCGATTTTAAGTTTCCTGAGGCCCCCCCAGCCATGTAGAACTGTGAGTCAATTAAATTTATTTTCTTTATAAATTACCCAATCTCAGGTAGTATCTTTATAGCAGTGTGAAAATGGACTAATACACCTGCATAGAATGGGAAGTCAATAAATACTTGTTTTACTATGGTACAACCCAAATACAGTTTATCTCTAAGTGATAGGATTATATGTGACTTTTATTCATTTTTGCTTTTCTGTGTTTTGTTAATTTCCCTCAAAGGTATATCTGGAGTATTTGTAACTAGGTAAAATAAAACAATTGTTTTTTCTAATGGCTGTGCACATAGATGTACATTTGGAATATTCAAGATTATGGTTCCTAGAAAATTTCTGCTGACTGTTGAAGTAGAAAAGTTAGAATACATTGTATCATAGTGAGTTGAGCATTGTTATTAAATATATTTAAACATTTGATGTTTTATATTTTACATTAAATGTAACCTTTGAATTCAACTTTTGTTTCTAAGTATATATTAGGTAATAAAGAGAGACTGAAAGAAAATTAGTAAATGAATCAATCAATTGAACTGTAATTCCCTGCTTGAAGTATATCTTTGAGTTCCTTAAAACTGTCAATAAGGATGACAATAATACGTAAATTCTATAGTCTTGTATTTTTTACTAACACTTTATTTATATAATTAACAATTCAGAATGTCAGATTAGTTGTTTCAGTATTTGTGATTTTTCTGTTAAGTATTTACTTTTATCAATACCTAAGAAAATTATATGAAAAACTCTGATAGATTCTCCTATTAAACTGAACAATTGCATATGGTTTAAACATTTTTGATGGCTTAGTTATAATATATTTAAATTCAGCTAAAATGAAATAAGCTTATATATGCAATCATGGTGTGCTGTAAATTCCTCTATCATTTTGTCACTACTCAATATTTCATTTTAATTTATTATTATTAGCTAACATTTGTCGTATGTTTACTATATACCAAGCAGCATGCAGTTGTTTTCATATACTATCTCATGTAGTTCTTATAATATTTCTATGATATATATTATTATCTCTGCCTTAAGAAACTGAAGCACAAAGATAGAAATGACGCATCCAATATTACACAGCTAGTTGTTCAAATGGCAATGTCAGAATTTGGACCCAAGTCCATACATACCCTAATTCAGATTTTAATCACTATGTTCTACTATTTCCCAAGTGATTTTATATGTCTGTTTTCACACTAAGCTCATTAATAGCAAGGATTGTGTCTTCCTCTGCAGCTCTGGTGCCTGGCCCACAGGAAGGTTTCAGTAAATATTGAAATAAACTGAACTTATATTAAACTTTGGTGTCTAACTTAGGAAAAACAACAAGAGTTCTACAAAACTATTCCTTCACAAGTAATTTGCAGTTGTAGCTCACCTGATTTTTTTCCTGCTTTAAGCTAGTTTAAGAACTTATTTCCTAACCCTGTGGGGAGGTGGATGAAAGATACAGTTTATCACAAGAGGAGACTCTTAGCATATGAAAAGATGTTCAACTTTACAAATAGTAAAAGAAATGTAAATTAAAACTACAATGAGGCCAGCCTGGGTGGCTCACACCTGTAATCTCAGCACTTTGGGAAGCTGACTTGGGTGGATCATCTGAGGTCAGCAGTCCAAGATCAGCCTGGACAACATGGCGAAACCCCATCTCTACTAAAAATACAAAAATTAGCCACGTGTGGTGGTGCATGCCTGTAATCCCAGCTACCAGTTGGGGCTGAAGCAGGAGAATTGCTTGAACCCGGGAGGCGGAAGTTGCTGTGAGCAGAGATTGCGCCACTGCACTCTAGCCTGGCAACAGAACGAGGCTCCATCTAAAAAAACTAAACCAAACAAAAAACTACAATGAGATAAGATTTCATAACAATCATAGTGACAGAAAGTAAAAAGTTTGGCAATGCCGTTGATGAAGTTGTAAAATAACACATAGTATTCTCATACATTTTGGTGGCAATGCAGAATGATACAACCGCACTGAAAGAAATTCATCAAAACCTAGAAAAGTATTTTTTTACCCTTTGATTCACAAATTCAGCTTTTAGAATTTACCCTAGGAGACTTCAGCTTCAAATTTACCCTTCAGTACCTGCTCTGGGGTAATGAACTGGACTCTTGAAGCATTTCTCAACAGAGAGCACGATGTTAATTAACCTTTGTCAGTAGAGGGCACTGGAGGGACATTGCAAGAGAATTGGGGGCAATTTCTAGTTCTGGTAAGCTGCATTTTGCTTTTACTTCCCCTACTGCACAGCCTGTCAGTGGGGCAACGGCTGGGGTGGGAGTGGAGGCAGTAGAAAGACAGTGGTGGAACCAGGTGGTACCTGAGTGCTTGGTCCCTCAGCAACCTCCAATTCCCAGGCTAGGCCTAATGACCAGCTTGCTGTGGGCCTCCTGGTGGGTACACTAAGTGGCTCCAGGTGGGTCCCTGACCATCTCTATGTACCTGTGTGCCTGAGGGTTGTTTCCTGCTATGGCAAACTTTGGACCAGGGAACGCAGCAAATGCTGGGCTATCCAGTAGGCTGCAACCACACCTTCTTGAACTAGGTTTTAACCTCATTAGGAAGGTGGGGGTTTCCTTTCCAGCTCTGTGCTGCCTTTAGCACTCTCCCTAGGCCCTAGGGCATTCTTTTTTTTTTTTTTTTTTTTTTTTTTTTTTTTGAGATGGAGTCTGGCTGTATTGCCCAGGCTGGAGTGCAGTGTCACAATCTCAGCTCACTACAACCTCCGCCTCCCAGGTTCAAGTGATTCTCCTGCCTCAGCCCCCCAAGTAGCTGGGATAACAGGCGCCCGCCACCACACCCGGTGAATTTTTGCATTTTTAGTAGAGATGGGGTTTCACCATGTTGGCCAGGCTGGTCTCAAACTCCTGACCTCAGGTGATCCGACTGCCTCAGCCTCCCAAAGTGCTGGGATTACATGTGTGAGCCACTGTGCCCGGCTGACCCTAGGGCATTCTTTAGAACAGGGGTTGGCAAACTGTGTTCAAACCCCACAGTTTTCTGGCCAAATCCAGCTCCCTACCTGTTTTGTAAATAAAATGTTATTGAAATGCAGCCAGGTCCATTTATTTATGTGTTGTCTATACAGCATTGAATGGTTATGACAGAGAAAGTATGGCCTAGAAAGCCTAATATATTCACTATCTGTTCCATTATAAAGAAGTTTGCCAGCCCAACTTTAGAGTTCTCTTTACATCTTTATATTACTGTATCATAGCTTAATAACTTAATATTAAATCTCTCCTATTTTAATTACTGCATGGTCTCTGTGTCCAGACTGATAATACCTCTAACAATACAAAAATACCTACACAGCATTACTTGCAATTGAAAAGGTATATAAACAACCTAAAATCCCTGGCATGGAGATTGGTTTAATAAACTATGATATCAACACAATGGAGTGCTCTGCAGCCAGGGAAATGAATTAGGAGATCTCTATGAACTGATATGGGGTGATTTTCAGGGTATATGATCAAGTAAAAAAAAAAAAAACAAAATACAAAAGAATATATATGGTATGCCATATGAGTAAGAAAGCTTATTTCTTAAAGAAAAACAAACAAACAAAAAACCCCAAAAAACATAGGAATGGCTGAACAAGCATGGTGGCTCATGCCTGTAATCTCAGCACTTTGGGAGGCTGAGGCAGGTGGATCATGAGGTCAGGAGTTTGAGACCAGCCTGACCAAAATGGTGAAACCCCATCTCTACTAAAAATACAAAAATTAGCCAGGTGTGGTGGCACACACCTGTAATCCCAGCTACTCAGGAGGCTGAGGCAGAAGAATCGCTGGAACCTGGGAGGCGAGGTTGCAGTGAGCAGAGACCGTGCCACTGCACTCCAGCCTGGGTGACAGAGTGAGACTCCATCTCAAAAAAATAAATAAATAAATAAAATGAATAAATAAATAATAAACTATAGGAAATATATACTAGAAACTAATATATTATTATCCATAGACGGTGGATAAGAATAGAATGAAAGGAATAGAAGAGGAATTGATACTTCTATGAGTATATATTTTGTATAGTTTTTATTTTAAAACCATATTAATGCTCTATAAATTCAAAAATAATATTAAATAAAAACAAGTATGAGAAAAAAATGCAAATTGAATGCAAACAGAAACCAATTAACTATATTTCAAATGAATAGCACATCTACATGGAAAATAAAATAATTCAAGTAACATTTGAATACAATACTTTGGTTAACTATCTTCAGTCAAAAAACAAAAAAAAGTAATAAAAACACTTAAACTCTGTTTACTAGGTTTTTTGTAGACCACAGTTACAGCAATTCTAAAACTATTTTGTGTATTGTAGAACTAAGCAAACAGGTACATACATGATGTGTTGGGAGCCAGGGTTCTCACTGTGGGAGAAGGCAGATACAAATACAAAATGAGTGAAGACAAAAAAGAATCTAATTTATTGCACTGGAATTGGAATACTCTACACAGACAGACAGATAGACAGATATTTCCTAGCTCTGTCTTCTAAAAGAATCTAGAAGCAGTAATACCCAATAGCAATGAGCAACTAGTAACCAGATCTTGGTTTTTAAATACCACTCACACTAAAAGGAGTGAGGGCTTCTTGGAAAAATGCTGATTCCAGGGCTGGAGCAGTTAAAGTACAAGATGAGCCTGAAACATCATGTGCCAGAAGATAAGAAAGTGCTCAGAAAATTAAGAGAATCTGTCAAAAGGCTATGGAAACTGCCCTTGAAGGGGCTTCTACTGGGAAAACTGGGAAAATATGAGCATCAAATAAACAATGATATTAATAGATTTTAGTCTATTAAGTTAAATATCTATTTATAGACTTAAAAATACATGCTAAAACTATAAAACTTTTTTTTTTTTTTTTGAGATGAGGTCTCATTGTGTCACCCAGGCTGGAGTGCAGAGGCACCATCACTGCTCACTGCAGCTACACTGCAGCTTCAAACCCGGGGCTCAAGCCATCTTCTCACCTCAGCCTCCCAAGTAGCTGTGACCACAGACATGTGCCACCATGGCCGGCTAATTTTTATTTTTCTTGTAGAGACAGAGTATCGCTATGTTGCCCAGGCTGGTCTTGAATGCATGGGCTCAAGCAGTTCTCCCAGTTTGGCCTCCCATAGTGCTGAGATAACAAGCATGAGCCACCACACCTGGTCTATAAAACTTCTAACAGAAAACAGAAGAAAACCTTTGTGATATTGAATAGACAAAGATTTCTCATATAGGACAAAAAAGGAAAAGAATACAAATAACAACTATATGTGATCCTGGATTAAAAAAAAAAAAAGCTATAAATGACAACATTGGGACAGTTTGAAAATTTGAATATAGGCTGGGCATGGTGGCTCATGCCTGTAATCTCAGCACTTTGGGAGGTTGAGGCGGGTGGAACACCTGAGGTCAGGGGTTCAAGACCAGCCTGACCAACATGGTGAAACCCCATCTCTACTAAAAATATAAAAAATAGCTGGGCTCAGTGGCAGGTGCCTGGAATCCCAGCTACTTGGGAGGTTGAGGCTGGAGAATTGCTTGAACCTGGGAGGCGGAGGTTGCAGTGAGCCGAGATCATGTCATTGCACTCCAGCCTGGGCGACAGCATGAGACTTCATCTCAAAAAAAAAAAAAAAAAAAGAAAAGAGAGAGAGAGGAGAGACAATTTGAATATAAACTGTAGAACACTGTTAAATTTTGAATTTGATTATTTTACTGTGGATATGTAAAAGAATGTCTTTGCTATTAGGAAACTCATGCCAATGTATCTAATGGATAAAGGATCGATGTCTGGGAACTTATTCTCAAATGTTTCCACCAAAACTACTTCTATTACTACTACTGCTGCCACCATCCCCGCCCTTAGTAATAATAACAACAGGAGATATACAATAAATGTGACAAAACGTTAACTGGTCAATCTAGGTGAAGGACTGTCTGTGATTTCTTTTCATGGCTGCTTGTGGTTGCTGGGTTGCATTAATAATCAGGGACTCTTGCAGTAAGTGCACACCCTTTGCTGTTTATTGGCTATGGATTTATTCATTCCTTTATTTCCATCTTCTCAGGTGCTGGGCTAGGTGCCATCCAAATGTTACCCCATTTAATTTTCACAAAAATCTTGTGAAGTAGATTTTATTTCCTCCACTTATACACAGATGAGACAAATGAGGCTCAAAGAGGTGACTTGCCCAAAGTCGATGTCAGTAAATTATAAAGCAATAATTGCAACCTAGGACTTCAGGTTTAGTGTTCAGGCCTCAGGGGCCCAACATTGTGACCACCAACAGATGTTGCAGAATCAGAAAGCAAAACATAGCAGCTCTGAGAGGTTAGAGGAGAGGGCCTTAGAACACAGATTCTGTGGGAATTCAGCAATTAGAAAACATAGCTTAATAATGTTAGAACAAATGAATAAAGAGTTAATGTTCATATCACTACTTCCCTAAATGATCTACAGTTTTATATTATTTTCTTTTCATCAGGCTATAGGTTGCTTCACACATGTACCATTATTATTTACTGACCTACGTAAATATCCTCTACAAATATTAATATGCCTCAGGTTTTATGTGTTTATGTGTTTTTAAACATCCTATTATATAGAAACACGAAGGAAACAGACAAAAAAACAATTCCACTGATATTTTAAAAAGAAACATATGTATATGATTAAAATTTCCAAAATATTGTTTATTTTCTTTATTCCATTAACAAATGCATTCCTAGAACATGCAGCCTATGACTTTCTTTTTTAGCAGCTGTAGGGGATTCCATTGTAAGGGTATGGCTTGGGTGCATATGCATGTGTGAATGTGCATATGTGTACAGGTTTCCATGTGTGTTTATGTGTTTGTATAGGTTTGTATATGTATGTGTGTGTAGGCTTGTATGTGTGTATGTTTGTGTATGTATGTGAGTTTGTGTGTGTGTTTATGACTATAACCACTGGCTGCCACTGGTGACTATGTTTGTCTCATCCATGAGTTTTCAGGCTATGAGAAGCACAAGAATCATGTCTGATTGACTTTCAATACTCAGCAACTGAGCAAGGAGGCTGGGGCTGAGGTTTATTGAGACATAACTTTCATTGGCACCTAACAAGTTCTTTACATATGAAGAGCAGTGGTAAAGACCATGAGCTCAGACTACCTGGGTTCAAATCTACTACTGTGTGGTCTGGGGAGGCTCCTGGGAAAGTTTCTTAGCCTTCCTTGCCTGTTTCCTCCTGGTCAGGTTCCCTTGCAGCAGAACCTGATAAAGGTTTGGGGGACATGTGATTTCTTTTTTGACTGACAGTCCAAAGGCAGGAAGGGAAGAGGGAAGTGGGGAGCTAAGTAAAGATGTGGTCTCAACTGGGTCCAGCTTCAGTTTGATCCTCAGGGAGCTCTTGAACCACAAAGTGAATCCTACATTAAGGCAAGGGCTAGCCTTTTTTTTTTTTTTTTTTTTTTTTGACAGAATCTTGCTTTGTTGCCCAGGCTGGAGTGCAGTGGCGATCTCAGCTCACTGCAACCTCCGCCTCCCAGGCTCAAGTGATTCTCCTGCCTCAGCCTCTTGAGTAGCTGGGATTATAGATGGCCACCGTGATGCCTGGATACCTGGCTAATTTTTTTTTTTTTTTTTTTTTTTTTGAGAAGGAGTCTCGTTCTGTTGCTAGGCTGGAGTGCAGTGGTGCCATCTCAGCTCACTGCAACCTCCACCTCCTGGGTTCAAGTGATTCTCATGCCTCAGCCTCCCAAGTAGCTGGGATTACAGGCATACACCACCAAGCTATTGTATTTTTAGTGTATTTTTAGTAGAGACAGGGTTTCGCCATGTTGGCCAGGCTGGTCTTGAATTCCTGACCTCAGGTGATTCACCCACCTCAGCCTCCCAAAGTGCTGAGATTACAGGCCACCACTAGGGCTAGCTTTCTATGCCTCTTTGTTCCTTAGTCATTGGTTGCTGACTGTGCCCCAGGGTTGGTGTGGGGTATAATCTCTGGGGCGGCCTCTGTTAGACTGAAGGCAATTCTCCAGAGAAAAGGGAGCTGTAAACCTTTAGCAACCAACACTCTATGGTAGCTTGAAGAGGTGTGCACCTGCCTGGTAAAAGGGATGCGAGAGACCAACAGCATCCTACAATCAGAACTTCACGAGGCCATTGTCAGGGTTCAACATGATACTCCATGTAAAGCACTAGAATAATCAGAACAAGTAACATTTATTTGCATGTTTAAGCCAAGCATTGTTCTAAGTTCTTTGCCCACAGAAAACTATCTAATATACAAGAAACCCTTTCTTTTTCTAACTTATAAGTTAAAAAATTCTAAACTTACAGAAAAGTTAAAAGAATAGTATAATGGGCCAGGTGCGGTGGCTCATACCTGTAACCCCAGCACATTGGGAGGCTGAGTTCAGAGATCACTTGAGGTCAGGAGTTTGAGATCAGCCTGGATGACATAGTGAAACCCCGTTTCTACTAAAAGTACAAAATTAGCTGGGTGTGGTGGCAGGCGCCTGTAATCCCAGGTATTCAGGAGGCTGAGGCAAGAGAATCGCTTGAACCTGGGAGACGGTGGTTGCAGTGAGCCAAGATGGCGCCACTGCACTCCAGCCTGGGCGGCTGAGCGAGACTCTGTCTCAAAAAAACCAAAAATTAAAAAACAAAAATAATAATCATACATACCATGTGCCTAGAAAGTAGAAATCCAGCAACATTCAGAGGGAACTATTGACTCACAGAAATAAGGGAAGGAGTGAAATTCTGTTCAGTCAGGATCTTTGGGAGGGCGAATTACAATGACCAAAGGCAGCCTAGAGTCTTCTCCCATGTCTCATCCTACATATCAACAATACATATCTATATCTAAGGAACTGGTTCTCCAAGAAAATCTCCTTATCCAAGGTCTCCATTTGTTCCTTGTCACCCACAGGGTAAACTCCAGACTCCTTGCGTTATGGCCATTCTGGCTGCTGCTCTAAATGTGCCCATAGGAGAATTTAGACACATCAAGTCATGCTATGGGAACAGGGAGTGGCAGAGGCTTTCCTAGGGACTCTAAGAAGAGAAATCGAGGGACCTTGGGGATAAAAGATTGGGAAAAACACACTGCATGCGAGCTTAATCTAATACCGATGCCTGGGTATAGCATTCTGCTTATTATTGAGATGGGCTAATACCAGATTCCTAAGCAAGGGAGTTGACTGCAAAGATCCAAAGGTTCTTTTTACAAAAAAAATATCTGGAAGTTCGGGGCAGCCTTGTTTTGGGATGTGGGTAATACAAAGTGTAGGGGAAAGAGATTGCCTCCTCTTCAGTGGGGAGCTGGCTGGACATCTTCACACTGGTATGTTATCAGGGTTGGAAATGCAGGCTTGGGTCCAGCTCAACAGGCTCCTTGGTGCAGTGTGGTCTGGGCAGATACGGGTGGAAGATGACACTGAGGGCTTTGATAGCAAAGGAAACACCAGGGCCTTGGCAGTGTGGTGAATGCCTGAGGCAGTGGCTGCACCTGTGCCCATGGAAAGATGGAGCAAGTGAAGAGGAAAATGGGCCTTCCACAATGCAGTCAGAGAACTCGGTTCTCTGGTATGGGTAGATGTAAGATGACGCTGGGGTAAGATGTAAGATGAAGCACCAAGTGTCTTGGCAGTGTGCTGACATCAGAGGCAATGACTGGACCTGTGCCCAAGGAAAGATGGAACAAGTGAAGAGGAAAATAAGCATTTCACAATGCAGTCAGAGATCTGGGTTCGTAGGTACACAGAGGGCCTACCCTGACCCTGATTAATCCAGAGTAATTAATTCATCCACTTAATAGTTACTGGACATTTACTGTTTAGGTAGTAAATGAAACAGACATTATTGACACCAAAAAGCTTATATTCCAATGACAGAAACTGACAAAAAGCCAGATAACAAATATACAAGCAATTTCAAATAGCAGTAAGTGCTCTTAGAAAATTAAAAACAGATATATATATATATATATATTTATATATTTATATATATATATTAGCGTATTAGGAGAGAAGCTTTACACTTTTTCAATTGTGAATCAGAGTGAAATTACATTATTATAATCCTGCTTTTTACTCCTAGGCTGTTGTAGCAGGGAGACCCTCAAGGCCATCTACAATATCACCACAACTCTCATAGAGCTGCCTGTAAAGGATGACAAGAAGGAAGTAGGCTGAGACCCAAGGTCTGGGTCAGGGGACTAATGCTGTTGTCACCAAGAAGGGTATAAAAAAGCTACTACTGCAGTAGCTAAAGGAACATGTGAAACCTTTGTTCTAGTCCAGGCTGGCACTGGTGTCCATGGGCCCACCAAGGTGTATAACGAGGAATCTCTGGTCACAGAAGCTTTCAGTGACAAGTGGGTAGAAGGTCTTGGATCTAAGAGGGTCCATCCTGGAAGAAGCAGGACTATGACTAGGCAGGTGCCCACAGAAGAGTCCAATAACCTGGAGTAGGCGAGGGTTATGAAAGTTGTCAAGCACTCTTGTTAAATTACTCGTTTAATAAATATTTATCAAATTCCTGCTATGTGATAGACTTGTGTTGTGTGTTAGGAATACAGTGATAAACTCTCAGTCAAAGACCTTTCCCAGATGGAGCTTATATTCCACTAGGTCCCAGCCTAGAGAGCTGTGGATTGATCTTAGTTAAGAACTACAGGAGAATCTAGGAATATGTCTGGTTGTAGAAACTGGTCAGGTATCCTGGATGGTATCCGCAGTTTCATGGGCCCATAGAGAGATGCTGAGAACTTCATCCAAGAGAAAGGACTGAAGAAGAGGTGAGGACGGAGTCCTAGAACACCATCAGAATTGGTTTTCATTGAGCAAGAATGAGTGTTGGAAGCAAGTTATCCATGGCTTAACAGGGTTGGGGTCAGCTAGTGTCCACCCAGAGTCCCTGAGTATTATTAATGCTGCTCAGCTAACACAACAGGTAGCCAGCAGCCTAAGAAAACAATCGCAGACACTCCAGCCCCTCTTGCTCTGGCTTCTTCTCTTACTCTCACTACCACTCCCTACCTTCCCCCACCAAATTCATCTTGGGGATGTCCCTCAGACTTGATGATTGAATAGTGTTTCTTCTGTTTTGGCCCTTGGCTGGTTGGATTTAGCTTGTACTCATTCTCAGACTTTTCAGGTTTTTCACCATGTGGGATAAAATTCCTACCCTGAATATTCTTGGCTCCAGGCCTTCAGACTCACCCACCTGGCCTGCATTCTTGGTCCAACACACAGCAACAACCTTTAAGAGAGGGCTGATCATTTTGTCATGAACCCACTGCTCCAAGGGCAAGCCTGTTGCTATGGCAACATGGATGATCTAGCAGGCTCACGGCTGTCACTCTGCTTTGGGACTAAGGACTTAGGGAGGGGAACGGTAGCCTCCTTGGGGAGACAACAGCCCTTGTGGGCCAATTACCAGAAAAGAGAGCAAAATGCCTCCCTCACCCTGCCCTAGCAGGCCCTGTGGCCTTCAGTTCCTCTCTGCCTCCTTCAGGTTGCTTCTATTTCTGACTCCAGAGAGATTTAAAGGGAATCCAGAGAAATTGCCAGGTTTTGTTATTCAGCTTTAAACCTGCACGTGGATTCTCTAGAGAGCCAAAAGGGATGACATCTCTCCTTTTTTTCCTAACCAAGGATGTGGAAAGATGATGGTCCCACTGGTGCAACCTGGTAATCCCTCTGGGAAGATAACAAGGTTTCTGACCTCAAAGAGACTTGGAGACCAAATCTTCCACGGATCTCACTTCTGTTCATGCTGGTCTAGGTTCAAAGTGTAGCCTCTACCCCTACGCCCATGTAGTCAACTGATCCACTTCCGTGCTATCATCCTCATGAAGCTTTGTACATCTTTCTGCCCCAGGCTTCCATCTCTTCTCTCCTTCTCATTCTCTTCCACTCTGGCCTGTTGAATCCTTTCTCCATAGCTAGCAAACTGCCATACCTGTATAGTTTCTTTTCTAACACTCTCACCTCATTCCTCCTACCTTGGGAAAGCTGGCCTCTTCCCTTGGAGCACTGCTTTTCCTGCACCCCTCTTACCTTTGTATGTCAGTTCAACAAGGTGGGTTAATATCTATGAGGAAAATAATAGATCAGAACAATAGAAAAGTCACTAATAGATCAGAACAATAGAAAAGTCACTAACACTGGTTTCATTAAGTAGGGCTCATTGTTCACATAACCAGATACCTGGTTATAGATGGTTGTTAGTATTGGTTCAGTGGCCAGTTGAAATCAGGACTCACATCTCTGGGGTTGTCTTGCCTTTTCCTCATATCGTATTTCTTTTCTTTTTTTCTTTTTTTTTTTTTTTGAGGTGGAGTCTTGCTCTGTCGCCGTTGCTGGAGTGCAGTGGCGCTATCTCCACTCACCGCTCTGCCTCCCGGGTTCACGCCATTCTCCTGCCTCAGCCTCCCAAGTAGCCGAGACCACAGGTGCCTGCTACCACGCTGGACTAATTTTTTATTTTTAGTAGAGATGGGGTTTCACCATGTTAGCCAGGATGGTCTCGATCTCCTGACCTCGTGATCCGCCCACCTCCGTCTCCCAAAGTGCTGGGATTACAGGCGTGAGCCACCATGCCCAGCCCCATATTTCTAACCTCTTGGTCACAATATGGATATTGTAGTCTAGACTTCATGTCTAAATTCCAGGTGAGAAGAGAAAAGGAGTTAAAGGGTGTTGCCTGCATCAGGAAAGAAAAACATTATCAGAATCCCTAGAGAAGTTAAGCTTATGTCTCATTGGCTAGAAGTGTGCCACATGGCATCCCTAGATGTAAGGTAATCTAGGAAGGTAGGTATATTTAGCTGGCATATTGTACCCCAGAACAAATTCAGGATTTCGTTACTAAGGAAGAAAAGGGATAAAGATAAAGATATCGGGCAGAGAACAAGCAGTGTCTGCCACAGTGTCTGCTTCACTCCCCCACATTATATTTCACTGTCTTGTTAAAACCATTCTCCTTTGATCTTATGCCATTCAGCTATTCTGCCCTACCTCCCCCCACCCACTGTTGGTGCTGTCATCTACTGGGGGGTCCTTGCATTCATTATGTACCTTGGCAATGGGCAAAAAGCCCACCATTCTGCAGGGCAAGCCAGTTGCCTGCCTCCTACACACAAGCCTTGATCCGTCTTGACGACAACTTGGTTCCCAGCTCTTCTTCCTCTCTGTTCTCATCCTTACTCAGCCAATCTCTACTCTCATCTTGTTTCAGTCTAGCTGTCACAGCCTCTATAGCCTCCATTTACTACTGCTCAGAAAGGACTCCCTTTGTCTCTTCATACTCAAGATGCCCCATCTTGAACTTAATGTCTATTTTGCTCATCACCACACACCCCCAGCTGGCCCCTGCTTCCTGTTAGCAAAACTGGACCAGGTGGCTGAGGTTCCAGGGGTCAGGAGACCCTAACTTCTCCAGGCTCCTTTGCTGATCTGACACATTTCTCCATCTTGATTTGCAACATCCTCTCCGAGACAATTTTTATATTCACTCTGCAGTTCCGCATACCACAACTGTAGCCAAGAGGTGTTTTCCTTTCTCTCCTATTTGTTAACAGCCCTGGGAAGAGGCATAGTGGTGAGAATGTTGGGCAATGTTTCAACAATACTAATAAAAAATACTATTATATAAAGGATTCATGTAATTGATTTGTGCACTACTATTCCCCAAATGCTACTGAGAGCAAAGTGTTGGCAGCGTTTATTTTTTATTGCTTAGAATTTAAACTTCAGATTTAGCAAACAGTAGGTACCAAACAGTCCTAGATACATCCAGTAGATAGGGGGAAAATTTATTCTTATGTAAAATTTGACCCTGTTACATTTAGTTCATCATTTTAATCTGTCAAGATATTTTGTTTACTATCCAGATTCTGCCATCTAATATATTTTCCACATTTTCTTGCTCTGTGTGACTGCAGCAGGTAGATAAGAAAGTATAAGATGATGTCCCTAGAACTTGGAGAAAAATACTTCTCTGAGAACTGAAATATCTCATAATGAATAGTTATCAGATTATAATTTTCATCAGATGTAACCCATTCTAACAGGTTAGTTACAATCTGAAACTAATTGATGATAAATACTGGATCCTTAACTGGTTAACAAAAAAAAAGTAGTAACCTAATCAATTATTGTGTAACTGAAAAGTAATCTCTCCCTTGCTCCTTTCCCAACAGGAAAGTCTGAAGCCAGGCTTGCTTAGCAGAGTTCTCCATATAGTAGGGATCTCACTCTTTCAAGATGTATGATCTCAACAGGTTAGCCAGCCCTCTGAGTGAAGCTGGTCAGTTGGGGCTGTGACAACATAGCGCACTCAAAGGGGCAGACCCTTCTAAGCTGCAACAGATTGATGTCCTTGGAAAAGGTGGACCCAGTGTAGGCAGATTTTCCTAGAAAGTCCAGAAGTGACTGTGCAAGCCCAAAGCAATCCAAACAAATATTTGTGGGCCACCAAGAACCTCTGGTATGAAGTAAATAATAAAGGCATTGAACAATAATAACCTGTCTGTATATCCACCAATGGGACCGATGGGCCACAGTGTGACATCAATCCTATTTGTGTCATAAGGGAGATGAGTTCCACTGTGGGACAGTCTGCATGACTGCTCGTTGGAGATCATTCAATTCCCTTTGCTGTAATTTCACGGTCACCAAATTTCTGTTGCTAACTTTGTTTTACAACAAACTTTAGAAAGAAGGTGATCTGAATAAGAGGATATACGTATTTCAGTCTCTGGAAAGGGATATTTCTTTATATTGAGAAACCAGTGTGTTGAGCATTTGTCTGCCTTGTAGAGCTTGAACCACTCTGGGTAAGCTGACAAAATAAGATTCTGGTGTTGAGAAGCTGAGTATGTGACCATGATATTAACAGTGACCTAAGTTTGTGTGGCCCCCTTTGTTCTCCAGAACCCAACCAGTCATCCTTCTTTTTGTAAATGTAGCAGACACCATTTTGCTAGTGAATGAGGTTAAATCTTTAGCCTTGTCATTGGTTCAGTTTTGTAATTTAAAACTCTCTTATTTTATCCTCTGATTTTAAAACCCCAGATTTTCCTTTTTGTGTCCTTTGCCCCCTGAAGTTTCCAACTGTTTAGCAAGTAAGCACTGTTTAGGTATCTACTGTCTTCCCCAAGTTGCCTTTACTTTTCCTGTTTACCTTTCTCTTGTTTTATTTCTTTCTTTTTTTTTTTTTTTTTGAAATGGAGTCTTGCTCTGTCACCCAGGCTGGAATGCAGTGGTGCAATCTCAGCCCATTGCAACCTCCACCTCCTGGGTTCAAGCAATTATCTTGCCTCAGCCTCCTGAGTAGCTGGAATTACAGATGTGCACCACTATGCCTGACTAAGTTTTGTATTTTTAGTAGAGACGGGGTTTCACCATGTTGGCCAGGCTGGACTTGAACTCCTAACCTCAGGCAATCTGCCCGCCTTGGCCTCCTAAAGTGCTGGGATTACAGGCGTGAGCCACCACGCACGGCCTCTCTTGTTTTACTTCTCTCATTACTTTTTGTTCTTTTAATTTGGAAACCTACCTCCTTCCTCAGTGTTGTTATTAAAAACTCACATGTTACAGGTTCATTAGGACTGAAACATTCCTTCAGAGCTGAGCTGACCAACATGTTAGCCACTAGCTTCATGTGACTATTGCATACACGAAATGTAAAATGTGGCTGGTCTGAAATGATGGTATAGGTATGAAATTCACAAAAGATTTAGAATACTTAAGATAAAAAAGAAAGTAAAGTATCTCACTAATACTTTTTTTGGTATTGATCACCTATTGAAATGGTAATATTTGGTTATACTGGGTTAAGCAAATGTACATTAAAATTACTTTCATCTATTTCTTTTTACTTCTTTAATACTAGAAAATTTAAAAGTACCTATCTGGCAAGCAATATAAAACTATTGGCCAGTGCTGCTTGAGAGTCTTAATGTCTGTATTTTTTATATCTCTGTAAGCACGAACGCTGTATTAAAAATTCAATTTGAGTAAACACCCCCGAATTACTCTTCCATTTCTCTTTTCTCTCTTCTGACCCCCCTTCCCAAGTCATTATCATCTTTCCTTTTTTGGGGAGTTTAAAATAAAGGGGAAATTTTTCTTTTTTGATTTAGAAGTAGGCATGAGACAAATACATTGAAATATAATGGGGATGTAAGAAAAACGGAAAGTAAGCAAACTGCCTATAGACAATCTGTTAACAAAACACAATAATATATACACCTGGACAAGCAACAATCCCATGAGGAAAGCTAGCAACTTTAATTAATTCACCTACAGGCACTACACTGAGAATTGTTTCTTTCCACTTGAGTGTAATTGTGCTGCAATGCCAGGGTGAGCTGTCAGGAGTTTTGCTTCTCTTATACCAGACCTGTCTTCAAAGGCTCACTTTTATGTGTTATGTAAATGATAATTAATACATGTAACACATTGACAACAATAATAAGCGTAAGTTTGGGAGTCAGAGAGATTCTGGGTTTGATTTTACCTTTGCTAGTCGCTAACTTAATGGCCTGGGACTAGCAACTTCACCTCCGGAGCCCTACCTACTAATCTGTAAAATAGGAATAGGAATAGTAGGACCACTCCCTTCCCTTCCCTGCACTGCCCTGCCCTGCCCTTGTCCTTGCCCTGCCTTTTCTTTTCTTCTTTCTTTCTTTTTTTGAGACAGAGTCTCTGTTACCCAGGCTGGAGGTACAGTGGGGCAATCTCGGCTCACTGCAACCTCCACTTCCCAGGCTCAAGCGATTCTCCTGCCTCAGTCTCCAAAGCAGCTGGGACTACAGCCATGCACCACCACACCCAGCTAATTTTTTGTTTGCTATGTTGGCCAGGCTGGTCTTGAACTCCTGGCCTCAAGTGATCCAACCACCTAGGCCCTCTCAAACTGCTGGGATTACAGGTGTGAGCTACCATGCCCGGCCAGGACCATAGTTTCTGATGGGTCAACATCCTGCCTCTGCTCCTAGCCATTCTTCACTCTCATTAAAAAAATCTGTTCTGCTGCCAGGCTGTGTGGCTCATGCCTGTAATCCCAGCACTTTGGGAGGCCAAGGTGGGTGGATCACTTGAGGCCAGGAGTTTGAGACCAGACTGACCAACATGGCGAAACCCCATCTCTACTAAAAATAAAAAAAAAATTAGCCAGGTATGGAGGCACGTGCCTGTAATCCCAGCTACTCAGGAGGCTGAGGCAGGAGAACTGCTTGAATCCAGGAGGTGGAGATTGCAGTGAGCTGAGATGGCACCACTGCACTCCAGCCTGGGTGACAGAGCAAAACTCCGTGTGAAACAAAACAAAACAAAACAAAAGCAAAAACAACAAAAAAACTGCTTTGCAAATGATTGTGTCTCTGCCTTTCATCAAATACATTTTATTCCTCACTTCAAACCTTGTGAAAAGAACTTTGAGAGGGTCACTGACCTGAGCATTTGACATTTGTCCTCTGCAGTTTGGATGGACCTGAGGAACTGGTCTCTGATTCAGACTGTTGAACTTTTAAGGTGGAGAATTGTGGCTTACAGAGTGTATTCATGGTGGGCAAGGACAGAAGGCTGGTTAGAAAATGCCTGCACTAGCGTATGTACAGGCAAAGGACATTTGTGTATTTCTGGCAGAGCAAATGTAGGGAGAGAAAGCCAGCCATGAGCTATATTAAAGGGATTTGCCCAAAAGCACAAATGGATACCAACAGTGAGGGACTCCTTGCAGAATGCTGAAAATCAGGGCTTTCAGAGGGAACACAAGCAGTTAAGGAATCTTTGAGAAACCCTTGAATGTGACCCAAGAAAAAGGGTCAACTTTTAAATACCTGGTAACCCACAAAAGCATCAGTGAAGACTTAGTTTTATACTTGGAGGATATAGCACCGTATGCTTTAAATGGTTTATATTTCATTCACCTTTCTCCAGCCACATTTCAACCCCATTTCCCTGGATAGCTATGCAAAATTTCCTCAGGAACCTGAGCTTACCCCTTCTTGCTAGGCTGAGGTTCTAGGCTGGGACCAATTTGGGGAGCCTCTGGTCTTCTTTAATTTCTGTTCCATGCAGATTGTTCTTGGTCCCAGGGAATCATTAGCTAGGTAAAAATAAAATGTCCCTTATGAACAGTATCAACTAGAACTCACATTATTCAATGAGAATGTGTGCCTATCTGCTATATTAACCAGCATCACGTGGGAAATTCAAGCACTGTATAGAACACAGTGGGTTACAGTTTAAGCCCATCATGATGAGCTGACCTTAGTCTGCTTAAAGACTAATTCTGGAATGGAAGAAGGGGACCAGGAGGAAAAGGTGAGGATGAGGCAACAAGACTATTCTGTGTGACATATTCAAATGCATGCCAATAAATGTTAAGATAAGATAATAAAAATTAAGTGCTAAGGGCACTAAAAAGCCAAAAGATCACCTTTTGCCAGGGGAATTTGAAGGGGCTTTGTATAGGAGCCCATACTCTAAGGACTGTGGAGGTGAGTATCTGAAGACGAAGAACCTGGGAATTCCATATTAGTAAAGGAAGCTAACTGGGGCAAGAGGTTAAGGAGAAAAAGTTGGATTGCTAGGTAGGGGGTAGATTACAAAGATTTCCCAGGGTAAGGAGCCAAATGCCTATGGGAAATCCATGCAGTAAAATAATGATTCCTAGGGGAAGCTTCTAAGTATATGAAAGTTTTCACTGTTTATTTTGTGTTGAGAGGGTCAAGGAATTCATGCCAGACTGTTTCAGGAGAGGGAGTTAAGAAGGGACAACAACAGGGAGAGGGCTATTATTTTCCCTTCTTTCCAAACACCAGGGGCACACTACTGACACATTTTGATTTTAAGATAAAATTCTTATGGGTAGATAAGATTTTAAGTGCTTCAAAGTGTTTCAGTTGGAGGCAAGGGAAAAACTGAGATTACGTTTCTCCCCCAGACTAGGGGTGTTTGATTGAGTAGCAGCACAGGGTATTATTCCCAAAGTACCACTAATGATGCAATCATCAATCCATCCACACATCGCCTACATATCGTCCATTCCATAAGCCAACATTTTTTAATGCTCACCATGTGTCAGGTCCCATACTGTGTTTCTGAGTTGCAACAATGAGTAAAACTGTCCTTACTAGTATATGTCAGTGAGTTGGGAATGGGGGAGAAAGATGAAACAAAAATAGTAACTTTAATTTTTATAGCTGAGAGATGAGTATTTGAGGGCTCCTTATACGATTTCTTCAGTTTTTTGTATGTTTAATAATTTCCCTAATAAAGTCAGATAATAAAAACTGTCCTTTCTTTCAAACAAGGGAGCTAGATTTGATAGATGCCTGTATCACAAGGGCAAGTCCAGCCATGAAATTAATCCCAGGATATTAGTGGAAGAGAAGACCCTGGGGCAAGATGGGGGAGGTGGTCAGGAAATGCCCTTCTGTGAAGGGTAAATGATCTCTAGAAGTAATTGTTCAGATTAAGGAAGCCAAAAGCTAAACACCTGACTCAGCCTCAAACTGGGTTTGGAGGTTCTCACAGGTCAGGGTCAGGAGTGAGGAACTAGCCTCTGCCACATTACCTTCACTTTATTTATTTCCTTCTTCCCCCTTTGCTTAAATGTCAACAAACATCAAAGTTGATGATCAGATTCAACCAACATTTCCAGAGCACCTACTATGTATCAAAGGCTTCTGGTTAGAATCTGCCTGTGTCACCTTACAGAGAGGGAAGGCCGAGAAGGCCTCAAGCCGTGGAGAACGTGACTCCATTAGGCAAGGGCAGGTTAGGAACCCAGTCCCTCCAAGTCCAAGTCAGAGAAAATAGGTCAGAAACTTGGAATCAGTGGTGGATTCAAATTCCGACTACTTTCGTGGGTTTCAGCAAGTAAATGGTCCTCTCTGAGTTGGCTCAATTTATCCATCCATAAAAAGGGTACAGCAAGACCGTGGAAGGTTGTAAGGACGAGAGATTCTGACTGTCAAGATCCTGGCACTTAGCGAAGGCTCCATTAAATGGCAGCCATCATTCTTGGCCAAGTGCGGACGCACTCTCCCGGGCACGCCTCCCGCGGGGTCCCTCAGGACAGGCCGAGCCCGCCTCCGCGGCTCCGGTCTCGCAGAGCTCGCGCCAGGTGGCCCAGCATCTTAGTGCCCGCAACCCGAAGCGAGCGAGGAGCGAGGGCGGGTTGGATGACCAAGGTCTGCCCTGGAGGATCACCCCCCAGCCCCTTCCACGCTGCCGGCGCAGGTGAGGTTTTCGGCCCAGGCCAAGGGGACCGCGACCTCTGGGGAGGTCGAGAAGGAGGGCGCAGCGGGGGGCCTGGAGCGGGGCTCCAGAGGGCGCTCCCTCCCTCGCCCAGGTTCACCCCAGGGCCAGCCTCGGCGCCGGGGCCCGCGGGCTGCGCGCTCTGCGGCTGCGAAAACCCGGAGAGGCGGATTGGAGCGCGCTCACCGCGCTCGCAGCCAACTCCTCCGCGGTCCGGCCGCCGAGCTGGGCATGCTCAGTGCGGACGCCGCGCCGCCGTCCGCCAACTCGGAAGCTCGCGCTCCCGGGCCGTGGGGGCGAGAACGCCGGCGGCGAGCCGGCGTCGCTCGTCGCCCCCAGACAGTGGCAAACTTCGCGGCGTTCCCGGAGCTCGTCCGGGCGAAGCAGATACCTCACAAATAAAATCATAATCCAGTTCCCCCATCCCAACCCGAATGATGGAGGCTGCGGCGGCCGGAGTGACCCCGCCGCCGCCAGCCCCAGCCCGCTAGCCGCGGACCAACAGGTAAAGTGTTGGGGGCTGGGGGCGGAAGGGAAGAGGAGCTGGGGCTGGGGGGAGGCGGCGGGCTGGAGGAGCCCGAGACGCCTGCGGGCTGGCTGCCCCCGTCGGCGCTCACAGCCATCGCTCCTCACCCCCTTCCCCAGCCCCTGGAGGGACTGTAAAGGGTTAAGTCGGCCCCGCGCCACCGTGAGCACGGCCCCCTCCAGCCGCCGCGACCGCCAGCAGCGCGCCTCGGCGCCTGCCCGGAGCCGCCGAGGGGACCGGAGCTGCGGATGCGCCACCGGAGCCTGGCGGACGTCTAGGAGTCACCGGCCGCTTCCCACCGGCCGCATCCCTGCGTCTCGCGCCCCCTTCAGACCTCCCTCCCTCTGCACCGGCCGGGTCCGCGCCCAGGTGGCGGGGTCTGCGGGGCGCGTGGCGGCGGGGGAAGGGTCCCTGCCGGGGAAGAGAGGCGGGGGCGGTCCGCTCTGCAGCTTCTTCCCGGGAGAGGAGGGCCACCCTCGCCTTGGGCGAGCACTTGAGCCACCAGCCTAGGCGCCAAGAAAAGTTTTTTTTTTTTTTTTCAGTGCCCCACCCCCACCCTATGCTGCGCCCAGCTGGGGTGGGTTTGGGTCCATTGGTGAAAAAAGTCACACGTTCCCATCAGCTGCTCCTCCCCCTGGGGACAGGGTGTGGGGGGAGCAGAGGCGGCAGGCGCCGCGGAGGACCCTGGCCGACCTCTAGCCCCTCCGCCGCCGCCACCGGAGCGGTGCGTCCCGGGGCTCGAGCGCAGCCGAGTACCCGCCGAAGGCTGTCCCCATCAGTGCGTGTCTGCTGCCGGGCAGCGGCAGCATCCAACCTGCTTTATTCCTGCCTGCAGCGCCACAGCGAGCGAGCGAGCGAGGAGGGGGAGAGAGGGAGTCTGTCTGCAAAGTGCTGCTCCCTGGTGCTCAGAGGCGGCTGCTCCAGCTCCAACTCTCATTCATTTCGCCGGTTAACATGAGAGATCATGGCCGCCTTCGGGCTTCTCAGCTATGAGCAGAGACCGCTGAAGCGCCCCCGGCTCGGGCCGCCCGACGTCTACCCACAGGACCCCAAGCAGAAAGAGGTAAGGGCGCCGGCGGCCTCCCCGGCAACCGGGGCCGCGCTCTGCAGCGCTGACCCGGGGCCAAGTTGGCCCAGCGGGCATCGCCGGCGCTGCGGGGAAAGAGGTCGGGGAGGGGGATTAGAGGCGGGGGCCGGGCTGGCGGTGCTGGGCGACCCCCCGGCGGCGGAGACCAAGCGGCTGTCAGTCCCCGCGCTGCACTGGGGCGCTCGCTTTCCGTGTGCCGGTCGCTTTCTCGTTGCCGGGCCTTGCACGGCGCCGCCGGGCGCTTCTCGGGGTTCTTCCCTGCTGAAACCCTGTTCGCTCTCACCCGCTTCTGCCTGCTTTATTTTTCTTCTTGCCGCTTCGGTAAATCGTCGTAAACTTTTTGAAAAATGTTGGAATGCAGTGCATCCTACATTGAGGGCTTGCGTTTTGCGTTCGCTGGCCAGGGGCGAAGGTGGGGGGAGCCTTTCAAATTTTCAGTTTGGAATGGAAGTCTTTTTTATCGAAGTGATGAATATTTAGCCCTCTGAGTACACCTCTGTAACCCTTCTCCCCTTTAAAAATTAAAATTAAGGAGAAACACTGACTTTCGTCTCTAGAAGCAATTGGCTTAATTGCTGGAGGCTGTTTTGTATATGTAAAAGCAGGCGAGTTACCTTGGGAGGGAATAGGTCCCAGGATTGCTTATTTCTTTGAATGAAATTAATTGGAGACACCTTGACTCTTGCACCAGGTACACTAGCTTCAATGGCTAGGGTAACCAAGGCGTTTTGTAGCTATGTATCTGTTTGTCAGGAGTTAACAAGTAATTATGTAACAAGTCTCTAGTTATAATGATCACCTTTGGCTACACCATTTGCCCAGGGACTTGCCTTTCTTTTCTTTCTTTCTTTCTTTTTTTTTCTTTTGATCACCTGCTACCCAGCTGTGCTTTCTGAGTTTGCCAGCTGCAGTCCACCCATCTTCTGTTCAGCTAAACACGAACTGACCACATTTCAAAACTTATCTTTCTGAGAATCTAAAAACCCTTCATTAAAAGTTTGTGGGCCCACTGATAGCACAGAAAGGGCCTTGTAAACCAGACAACGAGGGGTCCTTAAGACTTTCCTTTTGATAAATATATGTTTCATTAGGAGATTAAGTGCTTGTTCTCGCTAAACCGTCTTAGCTTATAAACGTGTCTGAGAAGTAAGGAACAGCAACTCCTTTTAGAGGTTTAGCACACTAAATATGCTCGAGCATCAGTGGAGTCACGCAGATGAAGCTGGGAAGGTTTTACAGGTGGTTTCCAGCACCAGCTTTACAGGATGGTAGAGGTTTGAGAAGATTACCCAGATTTTTTCCCCTACCCATTACCCCACGCTGCTACTCCAACTTAGAATGAAGTTAATGGTTAAGGACTGGAAATAATAGAGAAGCTGAGGATCAAGTGTAAAGTTAATAGCTTAAAAATTATCGGGAGGAAATTCTTAAAGTTTTGATAGGGACAGGGACATTTTGTTGGTTGCACTTTATCATCTTGTAATTAATGTCTTACTGTGGCTTTCCAGAGGGCAGCATAATTGATGGCATGATGGCTTGGGATGCTGTGTGGGCTTATTTAGCATTTGTTCTTCAGGCCAACGTTCATTTCAGGATTGGGTCATCTGTGATTCTGGAAAGAGTAATTTTGGATTTCAGGGTCTCACAACAGTTTATGGCGTTCTAAAACTGGAAGCGACCTTAGGGACTACTTTTTATAACTTCCTTTTGACTAAGTGAAACAGGCCTGGAAAACTTGATTGGTTCAACCAAAGTGTATGGGTGAATAAGCAGAGGAGTTGTACCACCAAATCAGTATTTATGTCAAAACTAATACTGCTTTGAGGATGATTTATGCTAAATTATGTTCTGATGTTATCACCTTTCCCCCAAGGCAGCCAATGTTTTATCTCTCTCAGGCGGACAGAGTTATGTGTAGCTGTAGCCAAATTTGGGTACAATATGGAACAGGTGCTTGGCTGTTCTTGGGTGGCTGGTGAGTAGAGTTTCCTAAGCTTTAGTTATTTATGTACTATCTCCCTCAAGATTTCTACCCTACCCCTGTACCACCTGTACTTTTATTCCGAAATTTTCTTTAAACTAATTTTTAAGAAACTTTGTGTTTCCTGGGCAGTAATACATATGGAGTCATGGATTTATTGCCTTATATGTATATATAAAATTTGTATCAAATCATGTATACATACTATTTTAATTTGATATTACATGCACACATGTATATGATTATACATAATAAAATGAAAGCATTACTGTTAACACTTTAAAAGTTCATCTGTGTATCGAAAACAACAGTTATGTTCCATTAGAGATATGTGTGGTGGAAAATGCTGATTTAACGGAGGAAGTGTGGGCTTCCAAGTTGGGCCGATCTGGATTTAGCTTTTTTTTTTTTTTTTTTTTGCAATTATATGGCCTCGGGCAAGTTGCATAGCCTCTCCTTTGAAAATTATTTTGTGCACTTCAGAAAAAATTCCAAACCAATATTTATGTGAGAAAAGCCCTCCTCCTAGTAGAAGTTATTCTTGTCACCATAAATGTAATTTTTATTGTCGTTGTTAACCAGTAATAATTGTATTTCAGAAAAGGGCTCCAAGCAGATAGGGTGGAACCCTTGAATGTGGAGAAGTATGGGGATGGGGGGGTGGAATATGGAAGCTTTAACCTGCTTGATGGATTGGTTATATTTATTTGAGAGCTTGCTGTGCATCAGCATCCTATAGGACTTCATTATATATTGTGTTACAATACTTTGCCTCCTGCAAACAGACTGTCCTCAAGTCTTTAAAACAGGAAATCAGAAAACTGGCAGTCATCATCGAGACCTCCTCCTCGCTAATACCCCCTTCATCCATCAGCATCTATACATCCATCTGCACATCCTGTTCAGTTCCAAAATATATTTCCAGTCTACCAGATGCTCCCCTGTTTCACCAGTATGCTTGGTCTCCCTTCCGGCTTCAGGCTGACTTCTCTGCCCCAGTGCTCCTGCATATTCTGTTCTGGCCTTTCTGCCTGGACACCTGTCTGTCTAGCCACCTGTCTGTCTAGCCACCCCCCTCACACTCAGCATTCCACCCAGCTCTTCTCACCTTAGCCTGTGTTTAGAAAGGTAGGCTCTGGAGCCAGTCTGCTTGGGTTGGGACCCTGGCTGTCCTGTTTATGTGCCCCGTATTCTCCCTGTACTTCATTTTCCTTCCATAGAGAGTGATAATACTAAACCCATAGGGCTGTTGGAAGATTACCTGGATGATATGTGTAAAAAGCATTTAGAACAGAATCTGTCATAGATTCAGCCGCTCTATGTTTGCTGTCATGAACTACTGTCAGGTCTGCCCCTTCATCATTCATGTCTCAGGCTTTTCTGGTGTATCATTTACAATTATATACTTATTTGCATCTTGCCATCTCCCTCCAATAGGTCAGTTTCATGAGGGCATGGATGAGGTCTATTTTGGCATGGCAGCAGTACCTGGCACCTGCACATTTAGTTCCTAGAATGCTGAGGGCACAAATATTTATTGGAACGTGAGTAAATGTGGGATGAATAAATTAAAAAGAGAAATCTGGCGACTGAGGGTTGTTTGGGAAAGTCAAGGTTAAAGCTGAAAGTATCCTTTGCATCTATCTACTTTGGAGCCTAGGTTAAGGCTGAAAGTACAAATAAGGTCCAGAAGTAGGAAGGAAGAGGAGGTTTACTCTGGGACAAAAGAGACCAAAACAGGGCTAGGCACAGTGGCTCATGCCTGTAATCCCAGCACTTTGGGAGGCCGAGGCGGGTGGATCACCTGAGTTCAGTAGTTTGAGACCAGCCTGACCAACATGGTGAAACCCCGTCTCTACTAAAAAATACAAAAATTAGCTGGGCATGGTTCTGGGCACCTGTAATCCCAGCTACTTGGGAGACTGAGGCAGAAGAATCGCTTGAACCTGGGAGGCAGAGGTTGCAGTGAGCCGAGATTGTGCCACTGCACTCCAGCCTGGGTGACAGAGCAAGACGGCGTCTCAAAAACAAAACAAAACAACAATCAAAAACCAAAACCAAAAACAAAAAAAAGACGCCGAAACATTTGAAGAGTAAATATGTGCAGAAAATCAAATTTGTTAGAAAAATTGGTTGGGGCAGTAGTGAGATTTCCAGGAATCAGGAGCAGTAGAGCCCCACCAGCAGGGACCTACAGGAAGAATGGCCTGGTGTGTGGTGCAGGGGCTGCCCGAAGATATACACAGCATGACTTAGGAGAACTGGTGGTAATGGTGGTGTCTACATGCAGATATCCCAGAATGGTGGTTCTTCAACTTCAGTGGACATTCAGATTACCCTGAGGGCTTGTTAAAACAGATTGCTGGGTCTCTAAGATTCAGTAGGTCTGAGGTCAGGCCCCAGAAATTGCACTGGTGACAAGATCCCAGGTGATCTGATGGTGCTGGTCTAGGGCCCCACTTCCATAACCCTGACCTAAAGGGAAGGCATCCAGTTCTGCAGTGGCTAGAGCATTCTGCTTGATACAAGCAGGGCTGGATTAGACTTCTGTGTATGGCTAAAGTTGCAGTAGTTTGGCTTAACAGCCAACTCAGCCAAGACTTGGTGTGCTTGTCCCAGAATTTGTGTCTTCTCTTACTTCGGATCTAAGGGAATGGACCAGGAAGTCTCAGTCCCCCTCCAGTGGCTTTTTCCATTACACTTGAAATAAAATACAAACCCTTTACCTTGGCCTTCAAGGCCTTACCAGTCTGGCCCTTGTTCACCTCTGCAATCATTGCCTGCAGCCAAACAGCCTGGCTTTGAGTTCTGGCTCCCCGACTTACTGCCTGTTTGACTCAGCTTCCTCAACCGTGGAATGAGGTTTGTGTTTCTTCCAACTTCATAAGGTTGCTGGGAAGAGAAAATGAGCTAATGTATGCAAAATGTGTGGAACCGTGTCTGTCACAGAGGCAGCACTCAACACAGGTCAACCACTATTAGCTGATCCCTTATTAAAGGATGCTGGGGGCCTCCTGTTGTACTTACCATAATAGCCACAAGATCCTGCCTTTCAGGATCTGGACTTTGAGTCACCGCTTCCAACTTGCTGTGTGGTGGGACCACAGGCTGCGTGTCTCTTCTTCCAACAGTCCTAGCTTCTTTGTGTATAGGTTCCTGTCCCTTGCTCCCTGCAGCAGTTTTGTTTCCTGTCATTTGCTTCATAGCTCAGAAACCCCCACAAGGAGGCCTTCCTTGCAGCCCATCTTCCCTCATCCTTGCCAGTTCATTTCCCTGCGTTAATATGTTTTGTAGTGCTTGTCACTGTCTGAAGTGCGATTGTTAGGATGCTGTTCTCTCCATGGCCTTCCTTCCAGCTGGAATGTAAGCTGCATGAGAGCAGAGGCTTGTCTGTGGTGTTCACATCTGTGAATGGCCTAGTACCTGGGAGTAGACTAGATGCTCAGTAAATACTTCATGAAGAAATTAATAAATGCAGAAAGAACTATTAATGAGCAATTGTGAGTATTTATAACATTTTGACTGTCTCAGTGCTTGGTTTATTTTGGTAACTCCTGTTAGTTTTCTTGTTAGCATCGAAAACTCTTAAACACATCAATGCCTGTTTAGAGGCAGCTGGGAAAGTGAAGTGGCGGAGGTGGAAAGTTTGTTTCTTCAAAAGGGGAGGATGTTGATAAAGTTTTCTGGGAAGAAAGGACAGGTTGACCAGTTGACTTAGGGGACCAAAAGAGGAGGCAAGGGAGATATTTGATTTCAGAAAGCTCCTTACTTGAGACTAATTGGCTGGCCCCAAGGCACTGCTACAGACCTCCCAGAATCCCAGTGTTCAGGGAGGGACTGATGTTTGTATTTAACTCATGCCTCAGGTGACTCTTGGGAGAGGAGCAGTGTAGGAAGCACTGGTTGGGAGGTCCTGCTCTTTTCAGCTTCTCACAGTTTGCTACCCAAACTCTATGGCCAGGGAGGAGGAACTCAGCTGGTTGTCATTTTTCGGGGCCTGCCAGCATCTGCAGCCGAATGTGAAAGATGCTCGTTAAAAATGCACATATACACTTTGGGGAGACCAAGGCTGGAGGGTCGCTTGAAACTGGAAATTTGAGGCCAGCCTGGGCAACATAGTGAGACCCCCATCTCTACAAAAAATTTAGAAAGCCAGGTTTGGTGGTGCACACCTGCGGTCCCAGCTACTAGGGAGGCCAAGGTGGGAGGATCACTTGAGCCCGGAGGTTGAGGCTCTAGTGAGCTGTGATCTTGACATTGCACTCCAGCTTGGGCTATAGAATGATACCCTGTCTCTTTAAAAATGCAGATAAAGTGGCCCAACTCTACCCTAGACATGCTAAGTCAGAATTCTGGGAAAGAAGCTCAGAAATTTGCATTTTAAACAAACTTTCTAGGTGATTCGAAAACATGTCAAGCTTGAAAACCTTTGCTTTAGTTTGCTGTCCTTATCTCTAGAGAGCATTGTGAACTGGGCTTCCCCTTATTCCTACCTGCTGCCCCTGATTTGATGTATTAGAATCTTTTGGACAAATAAGTACCTTTTGGTACTCAACAGTGCCAATGAGTTTAGTTACTTTCCTCCTTGAAGTTCTAATAACTGTGGTTCCCAGCATAGGCTTGTTTTCTGTTGCTGTACACAGTTTATAGCAGAGGAGAGTTTTATGCCTTGGTTTTGAAATAGCTATATCTCCCTCCTGCATGCATTTGGCTAAACTGGGGGATAAGCGAGCAGATCTTGCTTTGTTCCATGAAGCCATTCTTTGAACTTGTCAGGGTTGTGGAATTTTCTTTGACTGTGTCCCTGGGTTCTCAGTTTTGCTCTTTGGGGACCCCTGTAAGACTGTCAATTAGAGGTACAACCACTGTCCTTTAGCCTGTCAGATATTTCCCTTGGAGTAGCACCTGAGGAGATGAAATGGGATCCTTTAGGAGGTTGGAGGACCACACCATGAGATCTGGAAAGTAAACTGCATTGTGTGAGCACGAGGTAGGAGAGGAGGAGGATGCACAGACTTGAAAGATTCTAGTTGAACCAGTTAGTGCCACCCGCAGGTGTGTGCACATGTGTGCATCTGCCCATACATATATGCACCCGTGTGTGAAGACAAAGCTCCTCGTTAGTGTAGTAGTGAATTAAGGAAAAAAGAAAAGCAGAAGTAGAAGCATAGAGTAAGTGAAACTTGCAAACTACAAGAATTGTGATGTATTTCTTCTGAAGCTCTCCTCTGATGAGGTTCTGGGAACACCATTCTCAGGGCTTCTAGACTAGGCAGGAATTTGAGAAGTTGGAAGGATCCACAAGAATGAACATGATGAAAGATGTTAAAATGTCAGGTCTGTTGGGCAGTGAAGGAAGGGGTGATTGACTTAGCCTGGAGAAAAGCTGACTTCAGAATCTGAGAAAAACCAGGTGGAGGGAAGAAATCCAAGGGAAGTGCAGAGGGGAGACTCTTACCTCCTACATATTCCTCCCCAAAAAGGGAGTATGGAAACACTTGGACTTTTAATTACCTTTAGATAATTTCTAAAGCTGGGTGATGGTGACAAGGGAGTTCATGATACTGTTCTCTTTCTCTTAGAAAATGTGTATGTATATGTAAAGAACTATGTCATTAAGTTATACAACAGCTTAATTTTGACTTAAAAATACGTATACACAATCTAGAAGGATTACCACTCACATACAAACAGTTATCTCTGGGGTATAGGATTAAGGGTGATTTTTATTTTCTTCTTTGTACTAATTTGTATTCCAAGCTGTAACAATAGGTATGTACTACTTTTGTCATTGGAGGAAGTACATTAAAGAATAATTATTAGGTAACTTTGACTGATTTAGAGAAATGGGTTTCTGTTAGTTCCAAGCCAACCTAGAGCCCCTTTAGGTGATGCCTAGGCAGAGGGATCTCATAGGGTGTAGATATAGGCATTTATGTACCTGCGATCTACCAAAAGCTGGATAGGACTGGAGTTAGGACTGTTAGGTGATCATTCCAGCTCCGCAACTTGAACTGTGTGATATCCGCAGTTGGGTCATTTTCCTCGTCTATAAGCTGCAGAGAATAATATCTGATATATAGAGCATTTTAAATGTGAAGCAGCATTGTAAACTTAACTTTTTAATCAAATGTAAGGTATAATAAATTCAGTGACCTGCAGGAGCAGGTTTATACCAACTGATTGTTAAAATTTCAGGAATTTCATGAAATGGTTGATACCATGTTGGTAGCTTGAAACTGGCCATACAATTCAATAGTAGTAGTATTAACACCAAGGAAATTGGCAAATGCTACAAATGAGAACTTAATTTCATTTTTTTTTTTCTTTTAAATTTGAGACATAGTCTTGCTCTGTCAACCAGGCTGGAGTACAGTGGCACGATCTCGGCTCACTGCAACCTCTGCCTTCCGGGTTCAAACTATTCTCCTGCCTCAGCCTCCCGAGTAACTGGGATTACAAGCACACACCACCATGCCCAGCTAACTTTTGTATTTTTAGTCGAGACGGGGTTTCGCCATGTTGGCCAGGTTGGTCTCGAACTCCTGACCTCAGCTGAGCCACTGTGCCTGACCGACTTTCTTTCATTCTAAGCTGGTTAACATTTACCTGCATACCACCGGGTATAGTTATAGGTGGCAGACACTTTGTTGGCTACTTCACCGTCATTATTATCCTGCTTTTCCCTTGCCTGCTTCTCACTAAAAACTATTTTTTCTTTTTTTTAAAGCCAGATCCTAGCAGGGCTCAGTAGTGCATGCCTGTAATCCCAGCTACTCTGGGGACTGAGGTGGGAGAATCACTTGAGCCTACAAGTTCAATATTAGCCTGGGCAACATAGTGAGAGCTGATCTCAAAAGAAAGCCAGATTCTCATTTTCCTAGTTTCCCTTGCATGTTGAGATAAGCATATAACTTAACTCTGGCCCAAGAAATTTAATGAAAATCTGGATTCCTGGAAACTGTTTTTTTTCCCTGTCTGGTAAAAGTACAGGCACAGAAGGAGAATGCCATCTCCTTAGTTTTCTATCTTTGGAAAGGTAATAAAAGAACATAGCTGGAGCTGGGGCAACCATCTTATGGCCTTGTGGCAACAAGCTTATGGAGAAAAGAAAACAAGAGGAGTCAGTTGAGTGGCTTTATGAATTTGCTAGGCTGCTGAACTGACCTTGGGACCACTTCTCCTTGGACTTCTTGTTAAGTAAACAAGGCATAGCCATCCTCATGGTTTAAGCCACAGTTGGACCATATGTCAATCTCTTGTAGCCGTGTAAAGTTGTCAGGGTACTTTCTGTTTATATTTTGGTATCCTTGAATAATCGCAGCATGAGGGCCACCCCCCTCACCCCCTTTTTTCCCCTCAGGGGTTACACATTCCAGGAACTCTCCTGCTCTTTGGCTTCATGAGGAACACATGTCAAGAGACAAAGAGCAGTGGCATCTTGTCCATCAGGCAGTGCATTGTGACCTGGTCCTATTAGAAATGGAGGGGGAACTGAACAGCCGCCTCCTTTATTTATTTCTGTTTCTGGCGGAAAGCATTTTGGTGGGAAGGGAGGAAGAACCCTGTTCTGTTTTGCTTAGAGAGGGAGATTCTGTAGGTCTGCTATTTTGCGGGGAAGCCATGCATGTTTATAGATAGAAGGGAACTTTGAGGTGGATTGTTCTAACCTTCTCATTCAATACAAAAGGAAATTGAGTCCCAGGCAGGTTAAAGTGACTTGTCAAAGCAGATCTGGGCCAAGCACTTGTGTGCCCTGATTTGTTCTTGCAACTTTACTTGGCCTCTCTGTAAACAGCCTCCCCTTCTGGTAAACACCCTCACGTTGCCCTGGAAATGAGAATCACTCTGCAATTTAGGGCACCCAGTGCCTCTGTGAGAGCTGGGAACTCTTCAGCTCACCACTTGATCCTCTCAGAGCTGGCCAGATCTTGTGTGGTGTTTCCTGGGCAGGGGGAAGAATACTTCAGAAGCTCATGCACTTTCGTCGTCGTGTTTTTTGATAGAAGGTTCCCAGACCTATCTGCAGCCTCTGAGGATAGCTCTGGCATTGGCATTTGTGGGCTGCATGTGTGTGCTGGAGGTCATTTCTATCTAGTTTCACTTTCTTGGTTGAGATACCCCCTTATTTATGGGTAGCTCTCTTGAGAGAGACGCACACAAGTGGTACCAGTTGCCCAGTTCCAGGAAGCAACACGTACATGACATTCTGTATAAATGGATCTTTCTTAGTTGTACAATGCTGTGACCCTGAGAAGAGGAGAAAAAGTTTAGCCCTTGGATTTTATTTTCCATGTTTTGCACAAAATCTTACTATAACATATGCATGCCAAACAAATTCAGTCATTCAGCAAATGTGATTGAGCACCTTGTAGGCTCTTTGACAGCTATGGCACTATGAGGACAGGACCACAGACTTGTATTCCCTACTGCATTGCTGAGTTCCAACACAGTGCCTGGCCTACACCTAGAACTCAAAACTTTCTTTTAAGAATGCGTGTGAGAATCCACAAATGCTAAGAGCATTAGATACGGTTCTGGTGCCCCAGGCCTTCAGTCTAGAGCAGTTAATTTCCACTGGTGAGGGGCGAGGGTGCATTTTCTTTCTCTCTCCTCAGGACGTTGGCAGTGTCTGGAGACATTTTGGGTTGCCACAACTGGGTGTGTGTCTTGGTACTTGCATCTAGTGGGTAGAATCCAGGGATGCTGCTAATGTTCACCAATGCACCAAACAACCCCCTACACCAAGGGCTTAACTGGCCCCTGCTATCAGTAGTTCCAGGATTGAGAAACTGTCGTCTAGAGGAAGTGATGGACCTGTAAATGAGGAGCACATGTTTCAAATATTCTTTAAGAGGAAGGTGCAAAGTGCTGTGGAAACCAGAGGAAGGGGAGTGACCCATTTTTCTGATGGGACAGATAGAAAAAGAAATTTTTGAATCTGGAACTTGGAGGGTGTGTAGGAGCGGATGGGATTGAGGATAAGGAAGATTCATTCCAGGAAGAAGGAGCAGCACATGCAAAGGGTCACAGGCCGAAATGATGTGGGTGTGTCTTGGGCTATGGGCCTGCCGCATGGTGCGGGGCGTCAGGGGGAAAGCTGGGTTGGTGTGGGAAAGAAAGGTGGGATACAGTCATGGGGATCTTTACTTTGTGGAGGCTTTTGGATGTTATGGTGGAGGAAGCCAGCCACCGTTCAAGGGTGATAAGGGAATGAGATTTAAGATGATTGAGGGTTGCGTTTTCAAGGGACAGTGCCTCTGAGGGTCATATTGAGGCAGAAGGATTGCCTAGCTAGGTGGTCCTTGACATTCAGAACTGGAAGTGGGTGATGGGTTTCCTGTGGCTGCCATAACAAATGACCACAAACTGGGTGGCTTAAACTAACATTCACTCATTCCCTCACAGTTCTAGAGGCCAGAAATCTGAAATCCGGGTGTTGGCAGGGCCACACTCCCTCTGAAGGCTCTTGGAGGAGACTCCATCCTTGCCTGCTCCAGCCTGCGATGGCTCCAGGTGTTCGTGGCTTTTTTGACTTGTGTCCACACATCACTAATTTTTGCCTCCATCTTTACATGGTCTTCTCCATTGACTGTTTTCCTCTGGGTGTCTCTTTTTTTTTTCTTTTTTTGAGACGGAGTCTGGCTCTGTCCTCCAGGCTGGAGTGCAGTGGCCGGATCTCAGCTCACTGCAAGCTCCGCCTCCCGGGTTTACGCCATTCTCCTGCCTCAGCCTCCCAAGTAGCTGGGACTACAGGCGCCTGCCACCTCGCCCGGCTAGTTTTTTGTATTTTTTAGTAGAGGTGGGGTTTCACCGTGTTAGCCAGGATGGTCTCGATCTCTTGACCTCGTGATTTGCCCGTCTCGGCCTCCCAAAGTGCTGGGATTACAGGCTTGAGCCACTGCGCCCGGCCCTCTGGGTGTCTCTTATAAGGACACTTGTCATTGGATTTACGGCCCACTCGGATAATCTATGATGATTTCATCGTTAATTACATCCGCAAAGACCCTTTTTCCAAATGAGGTCACATTAACAGGTTGTGGGATTTGATGTGAATATCTTTTAGGGGAGTGTTTTTTGGTCTATGGGATTGGGAAGCTCAGGAAGAAAGGAGGGGTGTATTAGTCTGTTATCACACTGCTGATAAAAAGACATACCTGAGACTGGGTAGTTTATAAAGAAAAAGAGGTTTAATGGACTCGCAGTTCCACGTGGCGGGGGAGGCCTCACAATCATGGTGGAAGGTGGAAGGCATGTCTTACATGGTGGCGGGCAAGAGAGAATGAGAGCCAAGTGAAAGGGGAAACCCCTTATAAAACCATCAGCTTTCATGAGACTTCCTAGCAAGAGAATGATGAAACCGCCCCCATGATTGAATTATCTCCCACCAGGTCCTTCCCACAACATGTGGGGATTATGGGAACTACAATTCAAGATGAGATTTGGGTTGGGAAACAGCCAAACCATATCAAGGGGTGAATTTATGAGAAACATTATTTGGATGGCGGAGTCAATAAGGTGGATATGTGAAGTAAGAGGAAGGAGCACAAGAATTTACCAACACTTTTAGCTTAAGCCAGTGGTTTCCAAACTTTCTGCTCTTGAGAATGCTTTGCAGTCTTAAACTTTGAGGATCTATTAAGCTTTTATTTATGTAGGTTACATCTCTCAATAATTACTGTGTTAGAAATTAAAACTGAGAAATTTAAATATATATTAATTCATTAAAAAATCATAGTCAATTTCATGTTAAATTGTGTTTTTTAATGGAAAATAACTTTTTCCCCAAACCAAAAAATAGTGAAAAAAGAGTGGTATTATTTTACATTTTTGCATGTCTCTTTAATGTCTAGATTTTTGTATTTAGTTCTGCATTCAATCTGTTTTGAGACATTATTTGGGTTGAAGAGCATGAATAAAATCTGGCTTTTCACAGACAAATAGTTGAAATGTTCTCAAGAACTCCAGAGGTGTTGGAATTGGAAAACTACTTGTTTAGACTATTGGGTAGGTAGATCCATGGGGGTCCATAAACTAACATGCCATAGGGAACAGAGTAATTTAACTGTTTTCCAAGGATGGGGTGGGTGAGGGAGTGGGGGAGAGAATTAGTTCATTTCTGCATGTTTCCAATTTGAGGAACCCCTGGGGAGTCCAGGTTGAAATGTATAGTGGTGGAAGCTAGAAGTCTCGATTTGGGTGTGATGTATTCATAAATAATTGAAGTCATGGCTGTGATTACCTGTTGAGAGTGTGCAAAGAGACGGAGGATTGTATGACCTGGAGAGATGGAACTTTCTAGGGATAGACTTCCTGGACTCTGTCAGGGGATCTCTGAGGAGGGCAGTTGACAGAGATTTATGGGTGCAGATGCTAAATGACCCAAAGAGACAGTTAACATCAGTGAGACTCCAGCTCCATTTGCCTCCTTTTAGTTTTCCTAGATCTGGTTATCAGGCTGAGCAAGGCTGAACTGGCCCTGAGACAGAGGATTGAGGACCCAAGGGAAGTGATAGCTTTGACTTCGTAATAAATCTCTTCCTCTTAGAAAGGAGGGGAGACAGAATTGACACAGGGCTCCTCACTTACCTTGAATTTTCTAAAGGCATTTCCAGAGTCAGTTGGAATGTGCCAAGATTTCCCCAGTAAGAATAACTCTGCCTTCAACCCATATTCAGTGTGCTGCGAATCAGCTGTGCAGCTGCCTCCTTGTTGTCAATTAAAATTTGGTAGAATTTGCTGCTTTCCTTTTCCAGCCTTTTCATTCATGGATAATCTAATGAGGTTGTTGAGATCTGGACTATTTAAGTCATTGGCAGGAGTGAAGAACTAATAAAAATGTATTTTGTTTGAGGTGTTGTTGGAATTTTTTGCTAAGATGCTAGTTTACTTAAAGGTATGGAGGATCTATCAAAACTGTGGCCGAGGCAGTGCTAAATAATTCATCATTCTCCTGAGTTCTGCGAGGAAGGTTAATATTGACATTGCTTAGGTTCTTCTTCTTCTTCTTCTTCTTTTTTTTTTAAATAAAGCTTCACACAGTGCTGTTATTTGACAGTATGGAAAATATTTTTGGGGTCAGAGTTGTTTTTACTTTGGTCAGTTTCAGACTAAATGTAAACTCTTGAAAAAGATTCTTTATGAATTGGAGACACTATTTACGTTTCTACTACTCACTTGAATCTGCTTTTAAGTTATTAACTAACTGAAATGTTTTCAAAATTGTATTTTCATTTACTTAGTACTTGATATGTGTCTTCCACTGTGTTAGGTCATATGGGGGTGTAGAAAAGAAATAGAAGCCTCCTATCTGTCTCCTCTAAAAATGTGCTTCTCAAAATAACTGTGGCAAAGGATCAGTTTTTAGAAAAATTAATTTTCAATCTGTTGTAGACTAATATGATAAAAATGAATTACTAGGAAAATGAAATGCTGCTTGAATGTAGTGGTAATGTCAAATTGCTGTAAAAGTTTCCAAATACTCTCAGTTTTTGCACATTTCATGTTGAGGACCAGTGACAGTATCACACCACACTTGGGGTGGTAGCAATGCTCTACAAGTTAATGTCGGTTTACCTACCCACATAAAACAAGTTTTAAAATGACTGATTCATTCGTTTTATTTATTTATTTGAAAATTGATGAATAAGATAACATTCTGTATAGTGTACAAAGTGCCACATTACATTATAATAGCCACTACTTATTGTGTTGGTTATTCTGAGTGCTTTAGGTGTTTGGTTTTATGCCAGCCTCATGATACCTATGAGGTGGGCATTATCATCTCTTGCTTACAAATGAAGAAACTGAGGCACAGAGAGGTACTTAACTTGCCCAGGGTCATTGAGTGGCATAGTGATGTAGTTGGACTCCCTGAGCCCATGCTGTAAACATTCCGCTCTATTTATATAGTGAGTCTAAGAATGCTGCGTGAGTTCAGAAAAGAGAGGACTGGATACATGGAGGTTACACTGGCAGATGTAGGGTCTTGAGAGAGGCAGGGCCTGAATGGGTGGGACATGCTGTACCAGTTCATGAGAAGAAGCTGGAAGGGAGGAGAAGGGGGGCCGTTTATCTGCAGATCAGACCTAGTGGAGCATCTGCTGGAGCCCCAGCAGGTTGGGGGATGGTGGGTGGTGGTGACCTCACGTGGTTCTGCTGTTAGATTTATCTCACTAGGTCATGCCTAATAAACCCAGTGTGGGAGAGAGTGGAGTCGGGGAGGCTGGGAGGGAGACGACTCTAGTAACCAAAGCATGAAGTAAAAAGAGCCCGACTGATCAGGGCTTTAAATAGGACTGGAGAAGAATTGGCAGTTGGTGACAGATTGGTCAAAGGAAAGGAAGAGAGGCGAATAGACAGCGCGCATATTTCTTGGAACACTGTTCAGCTAGGATAGTAGCTCCTGTTGCTTGAGGACCTCAGAGTGATACAGTTTTGTACTTAGTCTTCAGTGATGGGACAGGCATTTGAATTCCTTGGGTGCTGAATTGGAATGAATACTCAGACTCCCACCCACCCTGTGATTTCTGACTGGTATTAACTGGTTTAATTGAAGGTCTTATTCTTAAAAGGACCTTGTAGCTTTGGTTTATACTGCTTGTCCTGTGCTTTAAATCTCCCTTTAATGCCTGTTATTGACCTCCTTGTGGGCTGCTTGGGTGATGGTTAATCACCAGATTTGCTTGGAAGGTTTACTAAGCTTGGTGGAGGTGCAAATGAGCAGGCCCCCTGAAAATAAAAAGGGTGGAGGCTGAGAGGTGCTAACAGAGGTTAACTGTTCAAACTAGTTTTTCCGAGGTTTACCGGGGAAATTTGTTTCCTTGACTCAAAATTATATGTTTAGCCCCTCTGTTTCTGAACAATTGACCTAAAAGTAATGAACAAAATTGCCAGCACCAAGAGCAAAAAAGAGACATTTCCGTTCTCTTTCCCCTCTTTCCCAAGCAAGAGGAAGAAGGATGTTCTGTAGTGAACGTGGTTCACTGCAACCTCGACCTTCTGGGCTTAAACAGTCCTTCCACCTTTGCCTCCTAAGTAGCTGGGACCATGCCTGACTAATTTTTATTTATGTTGTTTTTTTTAGAGACAGGGTCTCACTATGTTGCCCAAGCTGGTCTTGAATTCCTGGACGATCAAGCGATCATCTCGCCTGGGCCTCCTGAAGTGTTGGGATTATAGGCATGAGCTACTGCACCCAGTCTTGTTGTTATTTTTCATGAATTTGCAGTACATTTGGTGGGGAATCATTTTTTTCTCTCCTACAACGTGGCTTCCTGCAGATGTGTGCTAAGCATGGGGTCAGAGATGGAATTGAGGTGGGAAAGAAGGATAAAAGAAAGGAGCTACATAATGGATGAGTGTAAGTCAATTAACTGGACTGCAGAGGACAGAAACCACGGCTTATGTTTGTGTTCTCTGCCCTCAGATCACCTAGCACACTAGCTTGTTAAGTACTCTGTGAAAAATGATTTAAAGGAAAAATTTGTTATGTAAGATTGCAATGCAAGAACTATATGGCATACCTCAGCAATAAAGGATCTAAAGAGAAAACTGTCTTTTGAGGCTGCCTTAAATATAATTCTGGGCAGAATAAACTAGCAAATACCTTAAGTCTTTCCTGCTTTATGAATATGCAAATCTAAAAGTTCAAGTATTTTTCTCCTGCAGTTCCCTGGATTTTTTTTCTGAGAGCCACATCCAGGTGTTTGATATCAGAGAGTGATATGCATTTGAATGTGATTTGAATATGAATTAATTAATGGGATACAATTATTTAGATAAGAGTGGAGTAAATGCTAAGTATATTTAGATATAATTGGAATCAGAGGCTCTCTCCCACTTTTAAATGAGGGAGGAGGAACTGCCTGTCTCACTAGGACACTTCTGGGTAGGATGAAGGAGGTTGTCATGGGAAATTGGCACTTGTGAGAGCTGTGTGTTCAACACTTCATTCATGGTGGACATTTCCATCCAAATTGAATTTACTGAGTAGTCAGTCATGTGCTCAGTTTGGGCCATATGTGCTGGTCATACAAAAGATCATCATTGTAATGATGGAGATACCATTTTTAAAGTAATTAGTGTGCGTGCCAGTTACTGTGTTGATTGTATCACAAGTGATTTCCACTTATCCTTTACAGTAGACATGTGAGGTAGGTGGGGTGATCTCCATTTCACAGAAGAGAAAGGGAGACAGGATTCCAGTTTAAGTTTGTTGGAATCGCACTGTGCTCTCCTCAAAGAATTCACTGTCTTGGAGCGTACGTACATTGGACCTATTTGGGGCTTGCTTCTCATATGGCCGCCTAACCATCCATTTTACTTCTCACCTCTCAGCGTCAGTTTCTTAGCCTATAAAATGGGACACATCCTGCCTAAGCCACTTGTCTATTATGAGGATGGTCATGAATGTGCTGTTTAAATGTGAGGGAGTGGTATTATTACCATGATTTTTTTTCTTTTTGCCTGCTCTAGGTACAGATGTAAAGGTAGTATTTGCATTTTGTGTTGAGCTCATAGCCTTTTGGTTTTGTTGGTCCCCACAGTTAGTGATTGATGGCCTGTGGTGTGATTTGGATGGGGGGTGAATGCTAATAGTAGTACAGGTGACAGTGGATGTAAAGAGCTGACTTTCATATGTGGCTTTGATGCAAATGTGGCTCTGGTGTTAGAAGGGTTGGGGCAGGAGAAGGACAAGGTGACCTCTCCTAAGTCAGGCCCCTACCTCTGGCCCTCTTTAGGAGGCTGGTATTAATGCTTTCTCTTGTAAATATTTTGGTTGCAATGGGGAAATTCTTCCCCAGACTCCTTTAAAAAATTTCTTCAAACAGCTATTAAGTATCTTGTCAAGTAGAGGAACTCCAAGTAGAAATCAGTCCCCATTGCTGTGCAGTCAGCAGCTGAGATATCTGCTTATCCAGAGCCTTAGTAAAACTGCTTTTCTTGGCCATTGTAGACTCTGCAGTAATGGTCCCCATGCTGCTGCTAAATGGACTGGATCCTGATTTTAGGGGGCAGTCTTGCCATGAGGAATAGAGCAGAGCCTGCCCTCCCCTACCTGTATGTTTTCGTTTCTTAGGGCTGCTGTAATGAAGTACCAAACATTGGGTGGCTTAAAACAACGGACATTTATTCTCTCATGGTTCTGGAGGCTGCAAGCTTGAAATCAGTGTATGCAGGGCCATCCTCCCTCTGAAGCCTCTAGGGCAGGACCCTTCCTTGTCTCCTCCAGCTTCTGCGAGCTCCAAGTGTTCCTTGGTTGTGGCAGCCTAACTCCAGTCTCTGCCTCTGTCTGCACATTACTGTCTTCCCTCTATATCCATCCCTTCTCATATGTGGACATTAGCTATGCCAGATTAGGATCCGCCCTAATTCAGCATGAGTATCTTAACTTGGCCATATATACAGAAACCCTATTTCCAAAGAATGTCCCATGCACAGGTATGGGGAGTAGGACTTTGATATATCTCTCTGAGGGATCCAGTTCTACCCATCACAGTGTGGCTCCAGGACCTCTCTCCAGATCCTCCTCTGCACATCCTCCTGAGTTGGTCTGGTACTAGCTGTTGCCTTCTAGGGCCTGGGTTGGCAGGTCATCCCCTCCTGTTTTCTCAGGATCTTCAACTTATCTGCCATCTCCCTTTCTTCCTGTTAGCGTCAACTGCTTCCTTCACCGCCTTCTTCCTGGTGTGAATAAAACATGCACCAAGCTCTCACATCTTAGATCTCCTACCGTAGACCCCATTTTTGCATCTCTCCTCCTCTTTCTCCAGACTTCCAGAAGCATCCGGTGTACTCACTGTCGTCCTCACCTCCCACTTCTTCCTCTGCTCTTTCCAGTCTGGCTCTGCCCTCCTTGTTCTGCTGAGACACCCCTCTCAGGTCACCCGGAATGGCCGCATTCCCTGCAGCACTTGATTCTGTTGCTCCCTCCCTTTGGGAAGCAGTTTCTTCCTTCAGCTTCTGAGGTAATACACTCCTAGTTTCCTTCTCTCCTCTCTGGCCACACTGTCTCAGTCTCTTTTGAAGGCTTATCCTCCTCTAACTGGCTATTAAATCAATACTGGATTTTTCCCAGGGTTTGTCCTAGGTCCTGATCTTTTCTCACTTGATCTTCTCTCTAGGTGATGCCAGCCATCCCCAGGCTTCAGTCACTAGCCATATGCAGACAACTCACAACTTTACGACTCCAGTCTAGACTTCTCTAGACCTGTATAGCTGAGTGCCTACCAGAAACATTTTCTCTGTGTGTCTGATGCCTCAAACTTACGATGTTTATACCTGAACTTGTGATCTGCTCCCCTTCCTCTGCAAAAAGCCCCCAACATGGGGGAGATATACCATCCCAAAAGTCTAGGACATCCTTGACAACCTTGCTCTTTGTCATTCTATCCAAGAAGTCAACATAAATCCTGTTCGGTTTCCCTTCGAAATATCCCTCCATTTCTTCCTTCTCTTTACCTCTACCACCACCATCTTGGTCTAATCTACTATTATCTGATATTCCAACTCTCATGAGAGCCTGGTAGCTGGTCCCAATCTCCTTACCCTCAGCCTCCCAGTTGGTCTGACCCTCCTCTCCAGTCAGTTGTCCACACTGCAGTTCTATTCAAGTCAGATAATGTCACCTTGTCTCCCTCCCTCCCTCCCTCCCTCCCTCCCTCCCTCCCTTCCTTCCTCCCTCCCTCCCTTCCTTCCTTCCTCCCTCCCTCCCTCCCTTCCTTCCTTCCTTCTTTCCTTCCGACAGGGTCTCACTATGTTGGCCCAGTTAATCTGAAACTCCTGGTCTCAAGCAGTCCTCCTGCCTCAGCCTCCCAAAGTACTAGGATTACAGGCATGAGCCACCATGCCCAGCCTGATGTCACCTTCTTGCTTAAAACCTTTACTGTTCTTATGATGAAGACAGAAGTTCTTTACTTGGTTCACAGACCCTGCATAGTCTCTCCCCCAACCCGTACTGCTTCATTCTTATCTTTTACAGCTGCATTCCACTTCCTGCTACTGCTATGACAGCATTCTTTCTTTAATTTTCCCAACCTTGCAGACTTTATCCATGCCCATCCTCTGTCTTTCGTCTTGTTAGGCACACATACACCAATGATTGTTACACCTTCCTGATGAATTGACCTTTTTATCATTATGACTTGCCCCTCTTTATCTCTGATTACACTTTTTGTCTTGAAGTCTACTCTATCTGATGTTAATACAGCTACTTCAACTCTTTTATGTTTATTGTTTGCATGGTATATATCTTTTCCATCCATTTACTATCAACTTATCTGTCTCTATATTTAAAGTATGTCTTTATATTTAAAGTATAGCCTGTAGTTGGGCTCTACTTTTTTACTCATTCTGACAATTCCAATCTTCTAGTCTTGGAGTCCAGAGTCCGTTGAAGTCTTAGTCTGTGAATATTTAATTAGCATTTAGTGTGCTTATTGATATAGTTGGCTTTGGGTCTACCATTTTACTATTTGTTTTCTGTGTCCCCAGCTTTTTTTTTTTTTTTGATTATTAGACTATTTTAAAAATAACTTTTGTTTACCAATTGCATTTTAGTTATACTTGTATTGTTTTTTGGAGTGGTTGCTCTAGGAATTACAATCTATACCCCAACTGTTCATGATCTCCTTAGTGTTAATATCGTATCCTTTCATGCAAAATATCAGAACCTTACTACTGTAAGAGGCTATCCTCTTGAAGTTTAACTCCTACTTTGCAGTCAGAGCTCAGGTCAAAGGCCACTTTTTCAGAGCATTCTTGTCTAACTCCCCAGACTGGTTTAAGCCACTATTATGTGCTTTCTGAGCAGGCACTTTGGGGTATTTATAACACTTGGAATTCGCTCACTGTGGAATCCCCTGTACTTAGCGGAGTCTGTATGCATAATTATTTGTTAATCTAATGAAGGACAGGGAGCCAGCCCTGAGTTGTGGCTTGAAAAGTATAAAATATTTCATAATAATATACTTCAGGGGGTGGGAATGGCATGATGTAAGACTTAGAGGTTGAAAAGACAGTGTATGTGGGGTGGCATATAATAAAGTAGATTAAACGAAAGTTAAAATATAAAAATAGAAAACAGCTATAACAATAGCCACCATTTATAGGGCATTTAATAATGGACCAGCCACTGTGCTAAACTGCACATTTAATCTTATGTAACCTTAGTCCTGTGAGTTATTCCTGTCTCCTTTCAAACAAAGCCACCAAGGTACAGAGATCAGTTACCTTAGTCTCAATCGTAGGTAAGGCTATGCATTCAAACGCAGATCCATGTGACTCGCACACTTAGAATGGAAGCAAGACTGGAATGCTGGGCTTGATTGTTTAAGGCTTTGAATGCCAGTCCTAGGTGACTGTGTTTTGATTTGGGTCCAGAGAAACTGGGGAGAAGACCAGAGATGATATTGAGGGTTTGTAGATAGTTATGCTAGATGCTGCTTTTTCCCTTCTTGGGGAAAAGAGCAGAAAGCCTTCTGATGCTTTTGGATAGGGGAGTGCAGAATAGAAAACTGTTTCAGGAAGATTCATCCAGGGTCAGTAGGCATGCTGGACAGGAGTGAAATGTGTGTGGAGCAGTAGCCGAATCCTGCTGTAACCGCTGCCTCAGTTGGTGGGGGTGGGGTGGGGGATGGGGGAGGGTGGGGGGGGGCTGTGGTATTTTAAAGGAAGGAATAAAGGGGAGATATGTTTTGAGAGAAGTATGGATAGCTTTGGTTCATGATGAGATATGAGCAATAAAAGATTCTTCCCTTATCTTCTGGGTCTTTTATATCTGCTAACTGTAGTTGTTGCCTAGTAACAATTAAATGTATCTGTGATAGGGATTATCATAGCCCAGTTTCTCAAACTGGGGTTAACAGACATCTTTGGGGGTCTGAGAGAATGTTCTTTTGGGGG